>NC_053471.1:5682202-5954994 GCF_015227805.2 Hirundo rustica
TTAACAACAGGAAACGAGTGAATAGTTTCCATTTGTAAGCTAGTACGTGTGTGAAGCTTGGAGACAAAATGTGCTCTTTAGAGACACTTCCCAGAAGCATTGCATGGAGCAGTGGGAGTTCTGGACTGCCAGGAATCTGCTGGTTGTGGAAGGAGGGGAGCCGAGGGGCAGGGAGGGAATTACCCCAGATGTTCCAGTACCACATCTGTGTGCTCGTGTTTGGTGCTTCCAGCACCCGAGAACTGCTGGGTATCCAGTATAACTGCATTTTGAAATGTGCGTTTTTACAACATTCCCTTTTTCTTAATTACTGTGACAAGGATTCATTTCCTCCTGTGTCTGACTGAGCCCACAGGGAAGATGTGCAGGGGCCAGGCTTGGAGGCTGGCGTGGTTCTCAATTTGGCAAATGAGGGAAAAAAGCTTTGTAGCTTCCAGATGTTCAGAGTCACCCTTTTATCACTCCTTTGGCCAAAAGCTTTGTGCTCTGTAGTGGGACGAGAGCAGCAGCTTTAGAAGCTCCTTTCTCCCAGAGCGATGAGCTGATGGTCAGTGTTGCTTTTTTGGGGCAGCAGTTGCTGTTTGTGTGAACAAGAATTGAGGGCAGGTGGGAGTTGGAAACTCGTGGAATTCCAATTCCTCCTCTCCGTCCTTGGAAACGTTGCCTGGCCTGTGGTCTCTGCTTTGGATATCTCGGGGGTCAGTGAATCCTTGTATACTGGGTACCCACGTGGTTAATTATTACTTTAAAGTATTATTTTAAGGACTTCTATTATGTCTGGTTTTAGTTTTTCTCCATCTGATATTTTATTGACGTATGTGCTCCCAAGTCTAGATCTTCTAAAGCTGACATCAGCTGACAGATTCACAGGAATTTACTTTGTGTATTTAAGATTTAACAACCTAATGCTTAAGTGTACTGACTGGAATATGTGCAATATTTTACAGTTTTCTCATTCTGTGAATATTCATTTTAAGCAACCTTACTGAAATGGGACAATTTGGAAACGTTATTTCATGTGCCAAAGAGGAGATCTGCCTGAATACTGACTGTTCTCCGGAACTGATGTTCCCAAACATCCTGATTTCTCCAATGGCTGACTTTTTGCATCAGAAAGAATTCTGTTCTGGATGGAAATGGACCCTTAAACCCTGCTGGAAGCTGACCCATGCTGAAGAGGAGCCGCATTTCGTGGGAGAACTGCTCCAGGAGCTGCAGCTTTTACCAGACACCTGGTTCTGCCCTGTTGCAGGGGAACGTGTGAACCTAAAATTCTATAACTGAGTAGTTTCTGAGCACACTGTATGTTGTCTTGATGAAAATAACATGTTTATTGCATGAGAGCAGGCCAGTAGAGATCCAGCAGCAAAAGTGAAGTTAAAATTGGTTCTCTTCTCACCACTGAATTTTCAGCAGTCAGACTTTGTTTCTGTCACACTCCCTCCCCTCGAGGGTTTATTTTAGTTACTTCTTTTGTTTTAGTAAAATCACTCAGCTTCTCTTTAGATTTACAGGAATATAATGTTGAAGTCTAGTAACTGAAAGCAGAAAGGAAATAGCCCTTGTAGAAGTAAAACCAAGTCAAAAAGCCAAGAGAAGAAGCCCAGAGCGCTTTGCAGGGCCTTGCAGCCTCCCGCTCTCCTGTTTTTCAGGAACTACATGAACGACAGCCTGAGAACAGATGTCTTTGTGAGGTTCCAGCCAGAAAGCATTGCCTGTGCCTGCATTTACCTGGCAGCCAGGACACTGGAGGTGAGCCACACTTGCGTGGATATGGGTTTGCTCTTTTTTTTCAAGCCTTGTAACAGGAGGAGAAATCTGAGCTTTGTCTCTCTGTCTCCCGTTCAGATCCCGCTTCCAAATCGCCCGCATTGGTTTTTACTGTTTGGAGCAACGGAGGAAGAAATTCAAGAAATCTGCTTAAAAATCTTGCAGCTCTACACGAGGAAAAAGGTTTGGTTCTTTTTTTGTTGTTGTTTGTTTGTGTTGGGAGCCCTCAGCAAAGGCTGCAGCTCAGAGCAGGAGTTGGAAAATCTGACCCTGCTTGAAACCACAGCTGCAAGCCTGGAAGTGAACAAAGAGCAGTCGCTGTCTGGGACTCCTTGGATTTTCATTCCCCTCCCTGGGAGTGAGGAACCAGGAAATTCAGTTCTCACAAGCAGTGCTCCTGTGTGTTCACAGGTGGATTTATCTGATCTGGAAAGTAAAATAGAAAAGAAGAAATTGGCTATTGAAGAGGCAAAAGCACAAGCTAAAGGTCTGGTACCTGAGGGAGTTCCGAGCTTGGATAACACATCGGGATTTTCCCCTATCCCAAAAAATGGTAAATAGTGGATAACTCATTTTTAATAACGCTTTCACATCTTTCATGTGTATTTACCCATTTGGGAAGCATTTACAAGTGTGATCTGAGGTTTGTTGGGGATTTTTTAAAGATGGCTTCTAGCACTACTCAACTGGCAGGGTTTGAATAGCATTGTAACTTTGTGATTTCTTGAATCAGATAAAAGCTAAAATCAAATTAGTCTGAAATTAAGACTAGTTTAAACCCATATAGGCCAGGGAGTCGCTTTTATTTGGATTTGGCAATAAACTCAAATCCTTGCCACTGGCACGTTGTGCTAAAGCAGTATTGAAGCAGAGGTGCTCTGGCAGGGATTTTGGGACGTTGGGTGGGGAATTTTTTGGTTAAAAGTTTCCAGTCTGGTGCAGGTCTCACCTAGAAGACAACATTCACCCTCTTCTGCCCCGGTTTGCCTTTCCAACAATGCTGAATAATTGGCAAGGAAAGGAGGGTGGTTTTCTGCCTTCCCTTGCAGTTACTTCAGTGCTTTGGCAGAAACGTTTCAGATGAATTTCTGCCTCCTGTGAACTTGTTCAGATCTGCTTGTGGGTGTGCAAAGCACAGCTGTGCAGCTCTGCTTGGTGCAGACCTGGGGTGAGGGGAGCCTCGAGTCCTTGCAGGTACTTTCCAAAGAGGTAACAAAGGCTTCTTCTTGCAGAGTCTCCAAAAGAGGTTAAAGGGAATAAACCTTCACCGCTACCTGTGCAGGCCATGAAGAACGCTAAAAGGAAAACAGAGGGAGCCAAGAGAGCCGGCTCCAACAGCCCAGTGAATGGGTAAGGTTTTATAAGGAAGCAGCTGATTTTCTCCCCGGAGTGCTTGAAACAAAATTCCTGAGTGTTCGTTGTCTCCGGCAGTGTCCAGAAAGGGAGAGAGAGCAGAAGTCGAAGTGGAAGCAGAGATCAGAGTTACTCCAGGTCGCCGTCGAGGTCTGCATCCCCTAAGCACAGGTAGGGCGTGCTCCCAGTCCCTCCCAGTTCTCCCAGTGCCAGCTTTGATGGGTCATCACCAGGAGGCCGCGCTGGCCCAGCAGCGTGTGCCGCTCCTTGAACTCCTGAGTCACTCCAAGTGTGGGTGGAGAATGGGATGAGAGTTCCTAAAAATCACTATTTTTACAGTAGCCAGATGGATGTTTAGGACACAAGACGAGTTCTCGCGGGCTACTGAACAACAAAATACAGCATGAAATTCTCTTAAAATGCACGAAACCCACGTCTGCTCTCCTTTCCTTTTTGCAGGAAAAGCGAGAGTTACTCCACGTCCAGCGGCTCCAAATCCCACAGCCGCTCGCGGAGCCGCAGCGATTCCCCGCCGAGGCAGTTCAACCACGGCTCGGGCTACAAGGGCTCCAAGGTGAGGAGCTACAAGAAATCCAAGGACTACAAATACTCGGGGCACAAAGGGCGCAAATCGCGCAGCCGGAGCTCGTCGCGCTCCCGCAGCCGCTCCCGCGAGCGCTCCGACCACTCGGGCAAGTACAAGAAGAAGAGCCACTACTACCGGAACCACCGGCACGAGCGCTCCCGCTCCTACGAGCGCGCCGGGCACCGCTACGAGCGCGAGCACCCCGGGCACAGCCGGCACCGCCGGTGAGCCGGGGCGGCTTCCGGGGGAATTCCCACCGGAGAGCCTGGGGCTGCTTCCGGGGGAGATCCTGCTGGTGAGCACCAGGCTGATTCCTGGGAATTCTCACCGGTGAGCCCTGGGGCTGTTTTCTAGGGCAGTTCTCGGTGAGCCTGGGCTGCTTCTGGGGGAGTTTCTGCTGGTGAGCCCTGGGGCTGCTTCCCAAGGGAATGGTCACCGGTGAGCCCTGGGGCTGCTTCCCAAGGGAATGGTCACCGGTGAGCCCTGGGGCTGCTTCCCAAGGGAATGGTCACCGGTGAGCCCTGGGGCTGCTTCCCAAGGGAATGGTCACCGGTGAGCCCTGGGGCTGCTTCCCAAGGGAATGGTCACCGGTGAGCCCTGGGGCTGCTTCCCAAGGGAATTCTCAGCAGTGAGCCCTGGGGCTGCTTCCCAAGGGAATGGTCACCGGTGAGCCCTGGGGCTGCTTCCTAAGGGAATGCCCATCCCAGGGCTGCTTTCTGAGGGCTTTCCCTCCAGCACCTGGGCACAGTTGGTGAGATGGGGTTGCTTCCCTCAGCAATTCCCTCTGGCCCCACTGGTGAACCAGGGCTGCTTCCCTTGGGAGTTCCCTCTGCCAGCAGAGCTCTTTCCCGTGGTTTGTGCAGTACCAGGGTCAATGTGGCTCGTGAACCACCGCTGGCTTGAGCCGCGTTGTGCCAGCAGTTTGTGCCCATCCGCAAATCCAAAGGAAGGACTGGCAGGGTGGGGAGCGATGCCAGGAGTGCCCCTGTCACCCTCCCCTCCTGCTCTTCAGTGACTCCCCCAGCTCCCTGCAGTGTTTGGGATTTGCAGTCCTGCAGCCGCAGCTCCGTGGCCCATCCTTGGAATGCTGTGCCCGGCAGTTCCTCCCTGTGGAACTGCATTGCTCCTCAGCCCCCGGGAGTGGTTTGGTGCTAACAAAGCCCTCTTTTCACACAGGCTCCACGACGCTGCACAGGTGGGAGGTGACCTTTTTTTTTTAAGACCTGTTGCCTATATTAGGTTCTCTGTGTATATATTATATTTTGCAGTGTTACAGTACAGTATGGGAAAATGGCCTTCCTTAGCCTTTACACTTTACCCACAGTGTAAATAAGCATTTGTTTAATACAGGTGAAGATATATACAGAAAATTCAAAACTTGAATTCTATCAAAAAAAAAAAAAAGACTTGTGTAGAAAATTCTGATAAATGTGAAAGTATTTAGCTCTGTGCATTGAGAGTAGTATATTTTTATCTGTGCAATGCTGTGTGCGGGCCACCAGCTCAGAAGACATTTCCTATATATCCAGTTGAAGTGGTTGAAAATTCTTTACTCAGGATCTTTGACACTCTGAAGGATTCATGGTTTGTCAGTCTGCATGCTTGATGAACAGAGCAGTTGAAAACCAATTAGCAGAGCCCCACAGCCCAGTAGTATCAGTTCTAGTGGTATATCTGAGCTGTTACTCTCATGCTCCCTAATTTCATTAAAGTATTTGATTTTCTATTACATTCACTTGAGAGTAGTTTCTTATGAGCTACACCACTTGTGCCTACTCATAAGGAAGGAAATCGGTGCAAAATGAAGAGATTTTCAAACTCTTAATAGATTCAAGACTTGGAATTCAATCCCCGTTCCCTTCAAGGTGGGAATTTTGGGCACCAAACATAAAATCCCCCCAATCCACAAAGATTTGGGGTGGGAAGTGCATTTCTCTGACTTCAGGAGTGGCTGGCCAGGTCCCAGCTGAGCTTCCTGAGCTGTGTTTGCTCTGGGTCTCGAGGAGCTGGGGATGATCTCTGGAGATCTCTGGGTCTCCCATCCCTTGGGCTTTGTGCCAGTTCTCGGGGGTGATAATGTTGGAGTGGCTGCACATGGGTGGTGGGTTTGGTGTGGGAGCTGCTGAGCTCCTGTGGCTGGAGCTGGCAGAAGTTCACCTGGAAGAAAAATCCCACCTGCACCTGTGTGTGTAAACAGCTCTCAGCCCTCCAGGTGAGTTATGGCTTTGTTTTCTCCACCTCTGGTGACTCCACCGTGGCTCTCAGCCCTCAGAACCTCTCTGAGGTTGGGCTCTGCTCTGGTTCTGGTGTTCACCTGCAATTCCCTCTGCTCTGAGAGAGGTTCTGCTTTGAAACCCCACTGGTAGAAGACGCTCCAGGCTTGGCCAGGTGCTGGTCTGCATTCCTCAGATAATCCCACCTGCTCTTTCCTCAGATAAAATCTACCTGCTCTGGCCACACACCCCATCCTTCTGGGAAATAACCCTCCAGGCTTCACGTTTTCCCAAAAATGGCTCACCCAGCAGTAAATTCACTGTGTCAGGGCTGCATTTGTGTCACCAGAGGCTCGGCCACAAAAGCTTTCCAGGTGAGAGCCCAAAGGATTATTCCCCAGAGGATGCCAATCCCAGCTGTGCCAAAGAGGTCGCTAAGCAGTTTTTAAAGGATTTTCCAACCCCACCAGAATGGCAATTGTTCTGAAATGCACCTGGTACACGTGGGAAGGAAGGTGGTGGATTAAAGCACCTGGGAGAGAGGAGTGTTGCTGTTTGTGAGACAGAAGTTTCTGGAATGGAGCTTTATTTGGCAGAAAAGAGAAAAGCAGGTATCAATATCCAGGGCAGCCTTGCTGCTGGCATCCTGCCACAGCTGCTGTGTGCACAGGGATGAGCTTTTCCCCCGCCTCAGGGAACAGCATTCCAGGCTGTTCCAGAAGCCCCTGGGCAGCTTTGCTCACAGCCAACACTCGGAGAAATGTCTGGAAGGGTTTTGTCATCTTCATCTCCCCTGGGAATGTGGTGGGAACATCAGACGTGAGCTATCCAGCAGCAATAATTTAATGTGTATAAATCCTGAACGTTTTTGGAGCTGTTGCAGGTATTTAGAATTAAACCAACAAAATGGAAACAAAGCAGAGTCTGCAGCTGTTTGAGGCTTTTCCACAGAATTTTTCCAAATTACCAGATATTTGTTCTTCAGTTTCCCAAGTCCAAGGGGAGAGTCTATCCTTGACCTCTAGCAGGATGAAATTAGTTCTAAAAGCATAGTGATCTTTTTTTTAAAAAGAGCAATATTCTGCTCACAGCTGTAATTAAAGCCTTTAAACCTCCTGTGCAGAGCAGTAATGGGTTCCCGATCCGCGAAGGCACGTTCCAGTCCTGGGGGACAGGGTGAGGAGCCAAGGGCAGCGTCCTGCGCTGCTTTCCAGGATCCGCTCAGACACAGTGAGGAAGGGAGAGAAATGCAGTGCCTGGCACACCCTAAAAAACCCTGGGGAGTCCAGAAACGGGGGTTCATTCCTGCCTCTGCTTCACCCCCCGTTCAAGAGCTGAATCCTTTCCTTCTGCCCGCTCCTGGCGGCTGCGAGGAGCGATTCCCCCCCGTCCCGTTCTGCGGGGCCGCTAAATGAGGGTGAGAGCGGCAGCGGCCGCTCCGAGCAGCGTCACACGCTGAAGTTGTTGGGACAGGGTTTGTGCGGCTGTGGGAGGGGGAAGCGCCCATTCCCCTTCCCCGGGCCGCTCTCCCCGTGCCCCGGAGCCGGGCGGGGGCGGGCCGCGGCGGGGGCGGGCCCGGGGCGGCGGGGCCGGCTCCGCACGGCGCAGGTTGAGAACCGCGTGGGCTCCGGGAGCGCCGGGAGCGGAGCGAACCGGGCCCAGGCAGCATGGCCCAGCCGCGCTGCCGCTCCGTGCTCATCACCGGCTGCAGCCGCGGCATCGGGCTGGGGCTGGTGCGGGGGCTCGCAGCCGCCAGCCCCTCCCCGGATTTGGTTTTTGCGACCTGCCGCTACCCCGAGAAGGCGCAGGTAAGCGGGGCGAGGGCGCCGGGGGTCCCCGGAGAGGGGCAAAGGGGTCGGGAAAGAGGAGAAGGCACTTTGGAAGCGCGGAACATCTCGAGCATCACTGCGCCGGCAGCGAGAGCCCGGGCTGGGATGGAGCCGGGGCGGGTGGAGCTGATACCGGGGAGCTCTCCGCGGCTGGAACTGAGGTTTATCGATGCTTGGGAGCGCTCCCGGGAGGAGGAGAGCGAGCGGGACACGGCCGGGCAGCTGCAGCATCTCCAACGCTCCTGCCATGCCCTTCCTTTCATCCCCGAGTTTCTGGCTGGATTTGCTGCTGGAGATGTCTGTCCTGTCCTTGTCCAGGGAAGGGACAGCCCGTCATCCCTCAGAAAGCTTTCCCGTGGGACCCGCCGAGCTTTCCTTCTCTCTCTCCGCGGCGTGTCCGTGTCCCCAGCAGCAGCCGTGCCCCGTCCGCCTCTTTTTTTCTGCCGCACTTGGAATACGTGAGAAAGCCCAAACGAGCGATGAATTAAACCCTCCTCTCAGCGCCCGTCCTGGCCGGGCAGGGCTCAGAGTTCCTGCTGGCAACAGGAGCTGTTGTTACCTGCTGCTCGTGGATCCACTCGCAGCCCTCTCTCTCCCATTTCAGCCCAAATCTGCTGCAGCAGGTTTGGGGACTCCTGCCCATCCCTAAGCTCCTATAAAAGACAAATTTCCTACTGCCAGACAAGTTTCTCACACACCTCAGTTTTGGGAGGCAGCTCGCTGGGGGTGATCAGTCACCCTGTGACCAGCAGTGTCACCTGCTGCACGCCCAGGCGGATCTGGGCTCTCCTCGGTGAGGGGCGATTGGGGCAGCGCGGGAGCACTCGCGGGTTTCCATCCCCCTGCTCCTCCCCTGCGCTGCTCCAGAGCTGCAGGAAGAGCAGCGCTCAGCCCCGAGAGTGTCTCCAACCCCTCTGGAACGGCCCAGGACTTTGGGAGGAGAATCCACACCCCCAGCCCCATTCCTGCATCTCCCCTATCTCAAGCAAGGCAACGGGCAAATTCCCTGGCACGTGTAGAGGGAAACAGAGCCCCTGTGGATGTTCCTTCTGGGGGATTTGGTTCCTCTCAGGCAGACTGTGATCGCACCGTCCTAGCAATCATCCAAACACAGCAGCTTTGTTTACTGCTTAGCTACAAAAAAACCCACAAAAAACAACCAAACCCTAAAAGGTGATGCTCAGAATGTGGGACAGGGCTGGCCAGGTAACAGCAGCAGCCTGACCTCTGCTTCTCCAGAAGCTGTTGCTGCTCTGCAGGTACTCGTGAAACGGAAAGAAAATATCTTAATTTAAAAAAACCCCCTCCAGCACAAAGGTACCTTTGGGATATTTCTGAATGGAAGTGCAGACAAACAGCCCAGCGAGGCTGGGATCAGGTGCACAGCTCCCTTTTGCTGGTCCCTGCAGCTCCCCCCACCCCGAGCCCCTCCTGGCACCACCTGAGCAGAAATTCGCTCCATTCTGTTCCCTTTTAACTCCTGTTACCCGAGCTGGCACCGCTCCCAGCCCTGTTTCCTACGAGTGATTGCACAAGAGCCCGGTGTAGTAGTGGCACAGGAAAGCAGCAGAGACATCTGACCTGTGCTAGATCGAAATCTCCCTGCCTTGTTTGTCCTAAAGCTGCTTCAGCCAGCGCTGAGGGAGGTTCTTTCTCTTTTTCACCAAGTGACCCCTGTGATTTTTCATCATAATGATCTCGGATCCATTACACGGAGAAGTGAAATGGTTCCTTCAGCAGGAAGAGCCTCCTAGGAAACATTACACGGGCAAATCTCAGCACAACTCATCAGATCTGGGTTGGGTTTTTTGGGGTTTTTTTTGTGTGTGTGGTCAATATTCCAAAACGTGGAGTAAAAAGGCTGCAAACCTGCGCAGGAAGATGAAACAGCCCCCAGACAGTGCGATGTGTCTGGGAAGAGTCTGGGTCACTCCTCGCTCGCGGGAGAAACCTGGAAAGCCTCTGGCAGGGTGTCTCCTGTAGGCAGGAAGCTGGCCAGGAGCCACGTTCCAGCAAGCCCAGCGGTGATCCTGCCGGCCACATGGGGTGCATCCTGAGCCTTTTTTTTTTTTTTTTTAGGGGGGCAAGTTTTGTCCTTGGTGGATCGGGGTGGGTTTTTGTTCTTTGTAAGGACCTCTAGGCCATGTGCTGTGCTTTGGCAGGACATCAATGGAAACTGCAGTCAGCTGAAAACAGATTTCTAACAGATGGGTTTGGAAACTCCACAAGGAAGAGAGATCTTTACTAAAGGTACTGTAGTGGTTTCACCGGCATTATCTGCCCCATCTGCAATGCACAAAACCCTTCTGACCCTCTGAGAGTGTTCCCACTGAGCTGCTGGTCCTTGGGGCTGGCAGAGGGCAGGAACAGACCTGCTCCAGCCTCCAGCAATGCCAGTCTTGGTCATGGGAGCACCAAATTCAGCTCTCAAAGCTTGGCTCCAGCCTGGCGGTGCTGCTGAGCATGGTAGGAAAGGCAAAATGATTTTCTTGTCGTTTTTATATATCTTTGTTTCTTTCTCAGAGAGGAACTTCCGCTGTCGCTGACTTTCCAGTCAAATTTTGAGCACCCAGAGTTCAGGTCCCTGCTCTCCAGGGATTGGCACTGCAGGCTCAGCTCAGGGCACACGAAATGGGCTTGGCCCATCTCAGACCTGTTTGTTGGCCCTGCACACTGGGCTGTGAAGCTGAGGGAGTTTTTCTTTCTCTGCACACCTGGGTCAGTGCTTTTTTTCCTTCACAGCAATTCAGGTTTGGAGTTTGGATTTTGGATTTTTTCCCCTTTGGCTTTTTTGTTGACCATATGAAAAATCCTCCTTGATACAAGTGAATGGTCCCCCACTTCCTCTCCTAAAGCATGAGAGGATGAACCCAGAGAACAGCAACTCTGGACAGTTCCTTTAAATTCTGCTCTCCTCTGGTTTGGCAGAGCAGCATTTTCCCATTGCAGAATGGAAATGGGCAGAGCTGAAATGAAAAGGCTTTTAAAAATAATCTTGCAGTTTTTAGAGGGAAAGTGATTAAATACGCTTAGCTGCTGGCAAATGCAGTTCCACCTCGGGCGAGAATCTCTCAGCAGAGTGATGACTGAGTATTTTGGAGCCCTCCAAGCAGTGGACAGAGAAGAACCCCTAAGGACCTGCTTTTCCAAAGATGCTGGGGAAATCTGACTTTGCTTTCCTCTCTTTACCGGGGAAAGCGGCACATCTCCTGTAACTCCCCAACCTTGGGGTAATGCTGAACAGCTGCAGGCTTTTGCATGTGAGTCTGTGCTGGCAGAAGTTGTGAAAACTCGAGTTCTGGGGCTGAGGAGCTCCTAGGTGGCCTCCCCAGAACATTTGCCTAACAAATGGGCTGCAGATCACACGATAACGAGCCGCAGGCCCGCAGGCAGCCAGATAACCGCTGCCCCTCCTGGAAAAGCATCACCGGAGACTCCTCCAGCCACGGCTCTGATTCCAATCTGCCTTTTCTTGGGCTGCTCCAGCGCTGACAGCGGGAGCAGCTACAAATCTCCCGGGAAATAATCCCGATGTCCTGTCTTTGCTCTCCAGATGGGCAGTCATCACCAGGGAGCCAGCACAGGCTCACGGACACAGCTGGAATTCTCCCCGCACTCCTCTATCTCTTCTTTGCTCCTTCCTCCCGCATCCTGCTTTTCCCTTAAAAGGGAAAAACTCTGCCCTGAGCGACTGCACTTAAAAATGTTACAGCCCCAGGAGTCCCCTCTGCAGTGGGGGAAGGAGCAGAGGGCCACGGGGTGAATAAACCCCTGATGCCAGGGGATCTGCACAGGAGCATCTCCCGCTTCTCCTGCTCTCCCCACAGCCCCAGCGAGTTCCCAGGTGAACAAACTCCCGGCTGCTCCAGTCCTCTGGGAATCTTCCAGGCCGTGCTGTGCAGCTTCCCTTGCTCTGGAGCAGCAGGTTCTGTTACAGACGGCGCCTGCTCCCCGCTCGGACGAGGAGCTCTCTGCTCGCTGTCCCCGTCGGCTCTGGGGCTCGTTTTGCCCTTGAACACCCACATTTCCCATATTTCCCATATTTTAGCCGTGTGGTTCGCAACCGGGGACAGCGGCTGAGCGATCCGCGCACCAGACACATCAGGCAGAGGGGGCATTTCTGAGCCTGCATCAGGCACAGAGGGCATTCTTGAAGTCTTTCTCATTTAGGGTTATTACGGAGCTGTGTGGTTGGGTTATTTTGTTTCCTGGCGTCGTTTTACACTTCCTCCAGCAGTCAGGTCTGGCTCTCCTGCAGGCGGAGCGGGCTGCGGCGCAGGGCAGCGCTGTGGGAGCTGTTCCAGGGTTGAACAGTGAGCTGGCTGTACACTGTGATACCGAAAAGCCGTCTCAGAGGGACACAGAAGAATAGGATACACCTCTGGCTCTGTCCCGAGTGCGAGCAGGATGAGGTGGAGGATTCCCAAGCACCTTTATCCTGCCCGAGGGCCGTGTTTGTTCGGCGTGATTGCTTCCAACTGGCTGAGAGGGGCCGGGCCCTTTCCAAGAGCTGTAACTGCAGTGGATGAAGCCTTCATAAAGAAGGCAAAGTAAATCTTGCTAAATGACAAAGACAACAAAACATTCCTGGTCGAAAGCTAGCAATAAATAGCCTGTGTGCTGATGAGTCTGTGTCCGGAGCCCTGAGTGCCAGAGGACCTTGTTTAAATGGGAATGGGCTGACTCTTTGCTAATCGTAATTAAAAATCAGCAAGCAGGAAACAACAGATGCTAATCAGAGTTCTAATTCTTGTCTTGGACTCCCTACGAGTTGATTCTCAGGGGTGATTGTTCAGGTGCAGAGCAGTTCTGCAGCTACTATGCTAAATAAACATAGCGTTAGGAGGTTGTGTTGTGGCTTTTTGTTGGGTTTTGTTTGTCTTGTTTGTTTTTAAATTATCTGTCACAGCACACTAATTAAAATTTACTTTGCTGGGATATGTTGGCTGTACCTACTTATCTCAGTCCTCCTTTTCTCATGTTCCTTCTAGTCACAGGAGGGGGAAAATAGGCTTTCCTGCAATTTTCAGATGTTCTAACTGGATTTTTCAGCTTATATCAGGTGTAACATTCTTGAAGACCAAAGCTGTCTGGATCAGCTTTGTGCCTGGGAGCTGCTTCTCAGAAATTTAAACCCCTGAAGTGGGAGTCACTTGTTAACCAAGTAATTAACTGGAAAACCCATTGAATTTTAAACCTAATTTGCATGCAGCTATTGTAATTTCATGCTGTCTATGTACTGGAGGATGCTTCAGTTCTTAATTGAAAATATTGCTTACTCACTTCAGTTGCTGTTGCTACCCGATGCAGCTCTGCCCTTTCAGCAGGAGTGGGTAGCTCCTTTCTGTCGGAGGGTAAAGCACATCAATAAATGAACTATAAATAAACGGACAAACCCTGAGAATCCAGAGCGCTCCTGGAGTTTATTATTATGGGCTCAGTGATACTGTCAAACTGAAATCCAGCGACAGTCCAAAGGCACAGAGTCGCTGCAGGCCTTGACACGGCAGAGCTACTTCATCCTGGACTACCAATAAACAAGACAGCGTGTTCTGGGCCTTTAATTTATGGAAATCTGTCCCACCAAGCTCTGTCCAAAGCAAGGAATGTCTTCTGGTTTTGTGCTTCTTACTTGTTTTTCCTTCCCCCTCCCCTTAATAGCCTTAACTGCAGTTGTAGATTGGCCTCGGAGGGAGAACAAATCTCCCAAACAAGCCTGGAGAGAACCCTGCAGGGTCCGAGGTGAGATAAAAGATGTGATCCATTACGGTTTGTCAGAGGACACAGAGTCCCTAAAGCGTCTCCAAGGGGCAGAGAAGGATTCTTTCCAAACCTGCCCTCCCGACCCCAATTCCCAAAGGGCTCCTAAAGAAAGGGATTTGCTGGGGCTGGAATGTTTGGCCAGGTTGCTGTGTCTCCTGAACATGACTGGGAATATGGAATCCATCTGCTGTGCTTGGCCACACTTCCCACTTGGCTTCGTGGCACAGAAACCTGAGTATTCCAGCAGGGCCCATAAATCCAATTTGGACACACTCTGTGCAGCCGGAACACCGGAGAGCACGGATTTCTGCAGGAACACCACCGCTGTGCCGACAGGCAGAGGAGGGAATTGCTCTCCTGGACAGTGGCTGTGCCTGGGACTGATTTCAGGGTGGGCTCCACCTCCGCTTACGAGAACTGACGCTAACGAGGCTGCTGGGGAAACGGAATTCCCATGGGGAAACTGCTGGGGAACTTCTCCTGCAAACAGGAATCCCAAATGGCTTTTTAAAGGCGTTCCTGCTGCCCTGAAGTGATGTCCAGCACTAGAGAATTACGCTTTTCTTAGAGAATTGGGGAGGCTCTGGATTTTTACTGGAATGCTGAGAACTGAGCACTAAAACTGAGAAATCTCCCACTAAAAATCCAGCACGCTGGAGTCTGGACTAGGCAGGGGAAGAGTCCAATTTCTAGATCTGGCTCTTAGGAAAGCTGCTCAGCAGGCTGGAAAACAAAGGATAATTGCTGCCTTCAGTCTAGTCATGAAAATATTTCAGTTGCAATTCTGGAGGTGCAGAATTCAAAGTGATTTATGTAATGGAGATACATATAATAAAAAAAAATTTCTTCTTCCTAGGAACTGCAGCAGCTTAGCAAGCAATACAGCAACATCAAGCTCCTGCAACTGGGTGAGTAAAGGGCTTTATTTCAGAAATTTGTTCACATTAGGTGAGTGCATCTCAAAAAATTGGTCTCCTGGGTGATCAGTGGCTAGACACGATCTCCAACAGCTGAAAACCATCTTTAGATAACACGGTGGAAATGTGATTCTGTAAAACCTGTGCATTTTCACCTGTGTGCTGCCCAAACGTCCCCACCGAGCCTCAGCTTTGGTTTGGCACGGGTTGTGTGGTGCCAGGCACAGCCTGGAGCCTGCACTGCTCACTGGGGCCCTTCCTGCCTCTCTGTGCAGATGTGGTCTGTGAGAACAGCATCAAGAAAGTGGTCAAGGAAGTGGAAGAAATCGTGGGAGACAAAGGCCTGAACTGCCTCATCAACAACGCTGGCATCAACGTGCTGGCCTCGCTGGAGGAGGTGACAGCAGAGACCATGCTCACCATTTATGAAACCAACACCGTTGCCCAGCTGATGGTCACCAAGGTAAGGACTGGGAGGGATGGGATAATCTGGGGTTTCTCCACCGGTGAGCTGGACTTGTCCAGGTGTTTGTCCCCTTGGAAGTGCACAGAGGCAGTTCTGACATGGACCTGCCTGTCTGGAGAGCAGCCAGAGCTGCTGTTCCTGCACCTGCTGTGGGATCACTTCATGGCAGCTGGGCACAAGAGGCTGCTGGAGGAAGCTTTCCTCTGAGCTGGGTCTGAGGAGCCATCACCACGTTGTGCTGGTGGCACAGAGCCGTGCTGGCATTCCTGCTTTGAATGGGGGAATGATCCAACTCCAAATCACCAAATTAAAGCAAACTCTGGTGTTCACAGGCGTTCCTCCCCCTGCTGAGGAAGGCAGCACAGCTGGGCACTGGAATGGGCTGTCACAGAGCTGCCATCATCAACATGTCCTCTCTGGCTGCCTCCATGCAGCTCGTCCAGGCCAATGAGATGTTCCTCAAGGTCTATCCCTACAGGATAGCAAAGGTTTGTGGGCTCCCCTGGGCTGTGCTCCCTGGCTGAGGGCAGGTAGAGACCATGCTGACCTTAGGAAGGGCTGCAGCACCTCTGTGGACACAAAAAGTGTTGTTGCTCTTCACGTGGGTGGGAATGGGAGCTGTGGAACACTGCACCTGGAGCAGCTTCTGGAGAACAGGCTCCCAAATCCCTGCTCTGATACAGATCTGCTCCCGAGGGATTTGGCACTGGGGGAAGAGCTGATGCCATGGAGTGTGGGCTCCATCAGCTGTGCTCCTCTCCCATCCAAGAGAGAGAGCAGGCAGGAAGCTCAGCAAAAGGTGTGCTGACCTCTGTGTGGTGATGGCAATCAGTGACAGGTGGGAATTTTGGTTTTCTCACATCCAGAGATTGAGTTTGAACAGATAGTCAGGATCACACATAGAGCTTCTCCTACACCACCTACTCATAAGCTGTTAAATGCCTGTTTTCCCTGTTCAGAAGTAAGTGAATGTTTGTGTAGTGATTAGTGCAGAAAAACACAGGCCTTATGTCAATATTATTCTCCTCACAGCTCCTGAGGCGTTTCAAATGCTACTTTATCTTCCATTACAACTTAGTTTCGTCTTTGGGAAGTAGGTTTGTGGCGGTAGAGCTTTCAGAGTTCCCAGAAAGTCTGGATGAGTTAACGAGAACATCTTCCTGCCCCTCCCTGTGCCAGGAGACAGCAGGGTGGAAGGGAGTGCCCCCCAGATGGGCTCGAGGTCTTGCTCAAGGCTCATAATCAGCACATTAATAGGTGATTTCCACTCCTGCAGACTGCACTGAACATGATCACCCGGTGTCTCGCTGCAGACTTGAAATCAGACGGAATTCTCTGCATTTCCTTGCACCCAGGCTGGCTTCAGACAGACATGGGTGGGAACATGGTGAGTGCCAGCGCTGGAAATGTGACAGTGGGGCTCCCGTGCTGTCCCGAGCCCCTGGCTGTGCGCCTCCGTGTGCTGGGACGCACAAAAACACATCCCCCGCCATTCTAGAACCTCCTTACGTGCATTTAATTCTCTTCTGCAGGATGTTCCCAGTAATGACCTAAGCTTGATTCATTCCAGGCTCCCATGCAGGTGCAGGAGGCTATCCCAGGTATTCTCTCTGTTCTGGACCGTCTCGGTGAAAAAGAAAATGGTTCTTTCCTGGACTGGCAAGGGGAAACTCTGCCGTGGTAGAAGTGCACAGAACTCTACAGGAGCAGCTCATCAGCCATAGTTTAACCTTGCCACTCCTGTCTGTGTCTCTAGGGATTTTTTTACACACTTGTCGAAATAGCCAGTCTGACACTCAGCCTCTCTCTAGGTGTATTTGGAAAGCAAAGTGGCTGAGTCTTTCACTTGGTATCGCTACTGCTCTGCTCTAATGCTTCCTGCAGACACTACCGTGCTCTCGGTGATGGGCATCTCCTGGAACCCTCCACAATGGATTCAAACCTGCAGCTTAAATCCAGGGGCTGCTGGTTCCTTCTCACTTCCAAACCCAAAGTGGGCTTCTGGCTCTTTGCAGAATTAAATGACCTGACCTCAGAGTAAGGCCAGTGTAGGCTGTCAGATTACAGTATGCTCAGAAAATACCTCCTTTCATTTCCTTTGTTCCTAACTGAGTCAAGGCTGAAATTGCCCAGCTTTAAACCAAGAGAGTTTGGTACTTCTGTGAATTCTGTGGCAAGCTCTGAGTGTCCCCAGGTTGCCAGTGTACACCAGGCTCTTGCTTTGTTCCCAGTGGGTGACTAACAGCCTGATATGGGGGTGGGAATGTTGTTTTGTACATAAACTTCTGAAGTGTCTTCAATAAAGTCTTGATTAAACAGTCTGTTTACCGAAGTGTTTACTTCATTTAATTTCTCCTCACAGGTTTCTCTCTCCTGACAAGGGAACTTTATTCCTTATTTTCAGGAAGAAATTCTAACCCATGCTAACCTTTCAGGGTAGTTGGGTTTGACACAGTGGGGTGTACCTAAAACAGAGACAGACCCTTGTTCAGGTCTGAAACACTAAAAGCAGCTGGTGAATAAATCTCTTGTGTTCTGGCTGAGGTAGGTATAAAACCAAAAAGCCCTTTGAAGTCTGGGATTGGCTTCAACATCCCTCCCTCATGCCAGCTGATTAGGCACTTTCATGCTGTGCCAAGGTGGTGGGTTCCTGTGCCGAGCAAGAGAAGACAAACAACAGCCAGGTAAGGGGAGAGGACAGGTGTGGCTGTCCCTGGACAGCAGCCACCGGGACCTGCCCCCGGATGCAGACAAGGGTGTGGCAGGGAGAAGTGTCTGTGCTTTCCGTGATCCCTGCATCAGCAGGGATCACTGTAACAGCATCACAGAATCCTTCTCAGAATCACAGAATCCTCAGAATCACAGAATTGTTTTGGTTGGAAGATCTCTGCATCAGCAGCGATCACTGTGACAGCATGAGAGAATCCTTCACGGAATCACAGAATCCTTCATAGAATCACAGAATTGTTTAAGTTGGGAAATCCCTGAATGAGCAGGGGCAGGCTCACTGTAACAGCATGACAGGATCCTTCTCAGAATCACAGAATCCTCAGAATCACAGAATTGTTTAGGTTGGAAGATGCCTGCATCAGCAGAGATCACTGTGACAGCATGAGAGAATCCTTCTCGGAATCACAGAACCCTTCACAGAATCACAGAATTGTTTAAGGTGGAAGAGCCCATCTAGTCCAACATGTGACTGATCCTCGCCTTGTCACCCAGCCCGGAGCACTGAGTGCCACGTCCACTCATTCCTTGGGCACCTCCAGGGATGGGAATTCTACCACGTTCCCATACTTAACAACCCTTTCCATGAAGAAATTCCTCCTGACGCCCAAAATTCCTCCCGATGTGGCTCTTTGTGCCGCGCTTCCCTGCTCAGACAGGTTTTAGTGAGGTGTTCCTGTGACTCAGCAGGTGAACACATCCCAGCCACCGATTTTCCAAGTGTGGCTGAGATCTCTGTGCGCACTGGTGGGTGAGGGACACGCCTGGGTTGAACTGGTTGAAGGATTTAGTTTGGAGCAAAGCTGGGGAAGGGTTTAGAGCACCAGGAGGGGCTGAGGGAGCTGGAAAAGGAGCTCAGCCTGGAGAAAAGGAGGTTCAGGGGAACTTTTGGCTCTGCACAAGTCCCTGACAGTGGGGGACAGCGCCAGGTCGGGCTCTGCTCCCAGGGAACAGGGACAGGAAAGGGAACGGCCTCAGGCTTTGCCGGGGGTGGTTTAGGTTGGATATTCAGAAAAATTTCCTCATGGAAAGGTTGAAAAGCATTGGAATGGGCTGTGAGGGACGGTGAAGGAGCACGAGGGGCCATGAGGGAGCACGAAGGACCAGGAGGGACCAAGATGGGCATTTCGAGGGATCATGAGGGGCTGTGGGGGAACCATGAAGGACCGTGAGGGACGGAGACCGGCACTTTGAAGGATGCTGAGGGACCATGAAGGACCATTAACAGCCCATAATGGACCGAGCCCGGCACTTTGATGGATGCTGAAGGACCATAACAGCCCATAACGGACCGAGCCCGGCACTTTGATGGATGCTGAAGGACCATAACGACCCATAACAGCCCAGAACGGACCGAGCCCGGCACTTTGAAGGATGCTGAAGGACCATAACGACCCATAACAGCCCATAACGGACCGAGCCCGGCACTTTGAAGGATGCTGAAGGACCATAACGACCCATAACGAGCCCGGCACGTTGAGGGACCCTGAGGGCGCGTGAGGGAGCGTTTCCCCGCGCGCCGCCAGGGGGCGCTGCGGCGGGCCGGAAGTTCCGGTGGCGGCGGGGCCGGTGGGTGATGGCGGCCGTGGCGGCGGGGCCGTGAGGGGAGGGCGAGAGCGGCGGCCCGGGGGCTCCGTGCGGGCCCTGCCCGGGCCGGGGCAGCGCCGGCAGTGCCGGGGGGGTTGAGGGGAAGGAGGCGGCCCCTCGGTGACGGCCCGTTCTTAGGCCGCGCGGCTGCTCCTCCCGGCCTAAGGGAGGAACAGGGCTGTGCCAGGGAGCTCGGCTGGAGTTAGTGCGTTTTTAAAGTTAAAAACAGCCCAAGCTTTATTAGTAAATCGCCTCCGCGGCTCAGCTGGCCCGGTGCTTGACCCTCACGGCAGAGCCCGACAGTCTGAGGGTAAAACCCGGAGGATGCTTAGGGTCTCAGCCCCTCTTTTGGGGATGTGGGGTTGAATAGGGGAGGTTTTTATAAGGCTGCATGTTTGCATTGCTGAATAAATGTTCTTATTTGAACAGTCATTGCTGGCTCTGCCAGTGAACAAAGTGAAACAAAATGTTAATATCACGGCTGAGTTCCCAGTTACTGAAGGCCTCGAGAATTGCAGGTAAATTGGTATTGTGAGACCAAGTTTTCTGTTTGTTTGGGTTTATTTTCCTGGGGTAATTGGGCTCCCAGAGGTTTCTTTTCCACCAAGCAGTGCAGGAGAGAGGAGGCTGTTGTTGAGCCAGTGGTTGTCAAATGTTTTTATGTCTCTGATTTACTACCTAAGTATGGTGTGGCTTTAGTTTAACCTCTTTTAACCCTAGGAGAAGATTCCCTTGCAGGGGAGAGGTTTGATACAGCAAACATTCCCTTACCATTCCAGATAGATTTTCCATCAGAAAACGCAAAAACATTCCACTTAATGGAATCATGGAGAGGTTTGGATTGGAAGGGACCTTAAAGATGAAGGAATTCCAAACCCTTGCAGTGGGCAGGGACACTTCCCAGTGAATGAGAGCCTTAAAGAATATGGAATTCCAACCCCTGCTGGGCAGGGACACCTTCTAGTGAAGGAGAGCCTTAAAGACCATGGAATTCCAGCCCCTGCCAGTGGAGGGGAGCCTCCACCCTGCTCTGCCTGAGCAGCTTACCCAGTAAAGTATAATATATTTGTAACACTGCAGCATTGTAGTCGAAAGTGAAAATTGAAAATCCTTCCTTGCTTTCGTGATGACGATGGAACTTCTGCGAGTGTTTCCCTTCATTAGCTTGTTCTGGCCGGAGCTCTCTGGTGGTTTGAGAGCTGGGCAGAGCTTTTCTCGTGCTCCTGCTGGAAAATTCCACCTTTTAAGTGCAATCCCTTTCTCCCAAAGGCCACCTCCTGCCCAGGTCGGTGTCCTCCTTCCTCTGCTGCCGCTCTCCGTGCGCACGCTACAGCACCCAGCCCCCCAACACGAGCGGCGCCCAGCCCCAGCAGTGGCACACGCTGGACCCTGAGCTGGAGGAGATCCTGGTTCCCAGGAAACTCTCCATCAGCCCCTTGGAGAGCTGGCTGACGGTGAGGTACTCCCTCCCCAAAGCTGAGGGGGCTCAGGAAGAGGCGAGCCGTGGAAGCCCAGAGCCCTGCGAGTGTCCCCCTCCTGCTGGGACGGGGGATGTGGAGGAAGGAGAGGGAGCCCCGGGTGGCAAAGTGCGGTGCAGGAACGTCCTGAAGATCCGCAGGAGGAAAATGAACAGGCACAAGTACAGGAAGCTGCTCAAGAGGAGGAAGTTCATCCGCAGGAAGATAAAGGAGGGGCGCAAGAAGAAGCGTCAGGTGAGCTCAGGGGAGGGGGAGTTCCATCAAACCGGCCTCTCTTTAGGTGTTGGATCTAAGTGGATCTGGGGAAAAATGGGTCTGAATGAATTCAGCATTTAACCTCAAGCTGTGCCAGGGGAGGGTCAGGTTGGACAGCAGCAGGAATTTCTCCATGGAAAGGGTGTCCAGGCATTGGAGCTGCCCAGGTTTGGAGTGCCCATCCCTGGAGGTGTCCAGGGAATGCCTGGAGGTGGCACTCAGTGCAGGGTGACAGTCACATCAGTCACAGCTGGACTCAGAGATCTCTCCCAGCCTCAGTGATTCTGTGATTCCAAACATAAATGTGATCATTGCTGGGCATAACTTCCTTCCTGTAACAGTAATTTACAAATCTGTGTGATTAATGGAGATGAATTTTAGCATTTATGTGAAGGATGAATTCATGTGCTTACCCTGTGTCAGGGAGGCTGCTTTAATCTTAATTTCTTCCCTTTCTTGCCACCATCCTCAAGTGCTTCTTATTTTATTCTTTTATATAGAAGCCTTTTACTTCCTTTCATAGAAGGGGGTGAGGGAGGACATGGGGTTTGTTCAAGCTGGGGAAGTTCTCCTTCAGCACTGCCTTTCATGGGATATTAAATTAGTTGATTCCCTCGGAATTCTCACCTTGCCCAGATGCAAAGTGGGCTTAATTGCAATTCCACTGCTTCAGATTTGCAGTGAACTCTGTAAAATCCTCTTATTTCCCTTACCGTACCATTGTCCACCTTCTCATTTTTCCTTGCACAGGACTTTTAAAATGATACTACCAAAATGCTTGTTCATTTTAGTGTCTTCTGATGTGTTTTCTGCAGCAAAATTCAATATTTTGTCACTTAAAACCTTTGTTTCCTTTGTGTGTGTTACACCTACCCTGTCCTTGGGACACGTGGGCAGTGGCTGTTGCTTTTGAGCTGTGTTACCTTTTTTTTTTTTCCTGTTTTAGATAAAATTCGAGAAAGATTTGGAGCGCGTCTGGAAAAAAGCTGGCTTGAAAAGTGCTCCTGCTGGGTGGCAAACCCCCAAGATCTACCTGAGGAGTTCCAGGCGATGAAAAGAGAACCACCTGTCACAAATTTTAACCTGCAATTGTAATTAAAAAAAAAATATTTAAGTATGTTGATGACATTTAACCTTTTTCTGATCGTGATGAAAATAGTCGGAAGGAGTTTTTCCAAGGACAGGCTGGCAGCTTTTCCTCCCCAAAGGAGAGGTGTGAGCTCTTTTCTGGTGGTTTGGCACTGCTGTCCTGTGGTCACTGCTGAATTTCTGGAGTCTCTCTTTGAGATGAGACTGAACCTGAGACAAATCAGGTGTGGGAGATGGGACCAGTGAAAGAATGCCTGTTGTTTATATGGCACAAACCTTTGGAAAAGTTCTTTCCTAAGCTGCATTCTTTCACAGCCTTACTGCAGAAAGGTTGGGGGTTTCCTAAGAGTTGTGGTGGGCTGGGAATTGGATCAGAATTCCATGGGATTTACCTGCAAGAGCTTTTGTTGTCTCTTATCTGGAGCCTTGGTGTGCACGTGCCTTGGGCATTGTGTGAGCGTCCTTAAAGGACACATTTATTTTTGTGTTCTGTTTTGTGCTAATAAAAAAATGGTTATTTTTGTCTTTGACTGACCTCTGTCACATAGAACATCCAGATGTTGGTCAAAGGAAAAGCTCAGAGCTAATTACTCATTAACTACAAAAACTTTTGTGCCTGGGACAGGCCTGATACAATCAGCTGCTTTTGCATGGTTGAGGAGAGTTGTGAAAGCTGTGAAAAATACGGGTGTTTAAAATAAACCCTGACAGAGGATTTCTTACCTGGGTCCTGCTTTGGGTTCTGCTTTTCTTTTGGGGGCTCTTTTGAGGCAGTTCTGGGTGGTTTAGTGTGATTTTAACTTTTGTATTTTGGCAAAGAGATGGGGTGGGCTGAGGGGGAAAAGAATGAGCTCCTCCAGGCTGGGAAACTCCCTGAAAATTACTCCCTTTTTTCTGCTAGGAGAGAATAAACTGAAAGGGAGGAAAATAATCTGTGGAAATCATTGCTACAAGGTGCAGTTTAGGACATCCTGAGCCACAGCTTCTCTGGGCTTCACCACCCCTCACAGGCAAGAATTCCTTCCTAACATCTTTAATCTCTCAGGATTTGTGTTTTCCTTGTGGGAAAAACTCTTGTCTTTTAAGGCACTCATCAGGTTTTACACCCCAGGGCTAGGTCAGCTTCCTTCAATGTTCTTGACCATGGGATGAAATTTGAGGCTCCGCTGAACAATCAGAGAGATGGAAAATGCTCCTGATTTTCTGTAGAGGGAGCATGAGTCCAGGATATATTCACAAAGCTTTATGAGGAGCTGCTCTTCCTCTCCAAAATATCTGCATCCCACTGAATCCCACACTTAGCAAAGGTTGATGTGTAGCTGTGGTAACAACAACAAATCTGCAGGCAGGAAAGCTTTGACTTAAAATGCCCAAAATATCGAAGATTTCCGTTATTTTGCTGTTCTGAGAGGAGGAAATGGTTGAAAACCAGACAAATTCATGGTGTTCATTACAGAGCTTGGAGATAACTGGTGGGGTGGTGGTTTTATGTCACTCATTGGGCTGGAAAGGTCCCTCAAAATTGGAATATAAATCAAATGTCTCTCATCTTTTCCCTAATTCTTGGATTCCAAGCACTTCACTGCAGGCAGCAAGCTCAGCTGAACAGAACCAGTTCTTTGGGTTTGGGTTTTTTGGTTGGTTGGTTTTGTTTTGGGTTTTTTGAGAGGACAGGGGTGATGCCTCCTCCTTTTGCTGCTGGAGGATTTCTCTGCGAAAACCCCGGAGTTGTTCTGATATTTTTATTGTGATATTTATCTTTCTTCCATTATTAAACTCCAGTCTCAAAAGGGATTAAATCAGCCAATATCAGGGGATGTTTCTGAGCATTTGGTGTACAAAACCCCCTTTGGGGCATTCACAGGACCTGAGCACCATTAATAATTAATAATTAATGCCATTAATAATTCCTGAGCAGGAACAGTGGGCACTTTCACTCTGGGGAGCTCATGCCCTGTTAAATGGGGCGCTTTCATGTGAAAACCCAAAATGTTGGTGTACATTGGCTCCAGGAGCTCTGAGCTGCTCCTTCTCAAATCCTGGAGCCAGCTCTGCTTTGGTGGGACTGATCCCTGATCCAGAGGTTCCCAGTTGAACAAACCAGGCTTGTTCCCACCAGCTGAAAACCTGGCTGAGGTGAAATTTCTGATCTTACAAACAGCACCTGAGGCTGACTCAAATGCCATCTTTGCTTTTTCACCATTCACGCTGTTCTCTGTTTTCCAGGAAAACATCCTGGTTTGGGGTCATTTGGGCTGAACCTCTCCAAAAATAACAGCACTCTCTACCCAGCCTGGGGCATTTGCAGAGCTGAAATGGGTTTGAAAAGGGTTGTTTTTTTTTGTTGTTGTTGTTGTTATTTTTTTCCATGCTGCTTTTTAAATAAATAAATAAAAATGTCAATAACTGTAGCTCCTGTAAACATCTGAGGTAGCTTGGAGCAAACACAGAGTGCTGGTTTTCCTGTGGAAGAATCTTGTTTTCAATCAAGTTCTTGCTTGACTTTCCCTACAAAACTGAGGAATAAAATTGAAACAGGGAGTTCTGTGAGTCAGAGAATTTAAGAAAATCATCTGATACATCACTTTTGTGCCAAATCCCTGATTTAGGGATTTTTTTTTTTTTTTGTCTTGCTACTTGCATGGACACTAAGAACTCTAAAACTGAGACTTGTCCCCCCAGCTGAATGCAGCTGGAATTTTCTGCAAAATAATGGGAGGAAGGAGAAGTTTGAATGGACAGTGGCATCCTGACAAGGCTAAATGGAAGTGGCTAAAATTTTGTTTGAAGTAGAAAACATGAACTATTGTTTAAAAAAAATGTTGGGTTTTTAAAATTATTATTATTTTTTTTATTTGTTCAGCAATTGAGGCTTGGTGCTGCTCAGGCAGCTGTTGTGCTGAGGGAACGTCACTGCCTTTGGTGTGTCCAGGTCTAGAAAAAAACCCGCTCCTGGAATGGAATACTTTGGAATTCTCCCTCGTAAAGTGCTTGGTGTTCAGGAAGTGGAATTGTGAGCGAGGAGCTGGCACAGCAGGTGGGAAAGGAGCAGTCAGGGTTGTTGTGTTTTAAGGGAATTAGGCCGTGGTAGGACGACCTGGCTGAGCTTTGCCACCAGCCAGTGAGGAACTGGTTAAAGCTGAGGGAGAAAAAGAGGTGGAAGAAATCGAGTTGGAGTCAGCAAAGTGTGAACAGCCCCACGTTACTCACCTGGCATCAGTCCCTGCGTGAGTCAGGGCTGCTTCCTCGGGACAAAGGGTTTGTGCTGCTGGCAGCACTGGCACGGCCAGCCCGGGGTGGCACAGGCAGGACAGGGTGGCACGGCCAGGACAGGGTGGCACAGCACAGGCACGGCCGGGAGAGGGTGGCACAGCTAGGCCAGGGTGGCACAGCACAGGCACAGCCAGGACAGGGTGGCACAGGCAGGACAGGGTGGCACAGCACAGGCACAGCCAGGACAGGATGGCACAGCACAGGCACGGCCAGGCCAGGGTGGCACAGCTAGGCCAGGGTGGCACAGCACAGGCACAGCCAGGACAGGGTGGCACAGCACAGGCACAGCCAGGGAAGGATGGCACAGGCAGGACAGGGTGGCACGGCCAGGACAGGATGGCACAGGCTCGGACAGGGTGGCACGGCCAGGACAGGATGGCACAGGCTCGGACAGGGTGGCACGGCCAGGACAGGATGGCACAGGCAGGACAGGGTGGCACGGCCAGGACAGGATGGCACAGGCAGGACAGGGTGGCACGGCCAGGACAGGATGGCACAGGCAGGACAGGGTGGCACGGCCAGGACAGGATGGCACAGGCAGGACAGGGTGGCACATCCAGGACAGGGTGGCACAGGCAGGACAGGATGGCACAGGCAGGACAGGGTGGCACGGCCAGGACAGGATGGCACAGGCAGGACAGGGTGGCACGGCCAGGACAGGATGGCACAGGCAGGACAGGGTGGCACGGCCAGGACAGGATGGCACAGGCAGGACAGGGTGGCACGGCCAGGACAGGGTGGCACAGGCAGGCACAGCCAGGACAGGATGGCACATCCAGGACAGGGTGGCACAGGCAGGACAGGGTGGCACAGACAGGCACAGCCAGGACAGGGTGGCACAGACAGGCATGGCCAGGAGAGGGTGGCACAGCCAGGGCAGGGTGGCACAGCACAGGCGGCTGGGATCTGCCCGGCAGCACCAGGTCCACCCCCAGGGTAAATTGGCACTGCTCACCCGTGACTGAGCAGCCCTTGGCTTGCTCAGACTCTTTGAGTTCTGCAGCTGTGGCTTCGCCCAGGTCTCAGTGGGGCTGCCAGGGTAAAGTCACCTGAACTTTTCCACTTTGCTGTGAGAGGGAAATAGGGATTTCCACACTGTTCTGAGGGGGAAATGCATTTCCACCTTGTTCTGGGGGAGAAATAGGGATTTCCACATTGTTCTGAGGGGGAAATGCATTTCTACCTTGTTTTGAGGGAGAAATATGGATTTCCACATTGTTCTGGGGGAGGAATTGCATTTCCACCTTGTTTTAAGGGAGAAATAGGGATTTCCACATTGTTCTGAGGGGGAAATGCATTTCTACCTTGTTTTGAGGGAGAAATATGGATTTCCACATTGTTCTGGGGGAGGAATTGCATTTCCACCTTCTTTTGAGGGAGAAATACGCATTTTTACATTGTTCTGAGGGAGAAATTGCATTTCCACACTCTTCTGAGGGAGAAGTATGGATTTCCACCTTGTTCTGGGGGAGGAATACGGATTTCCACACTCTTCTGAGGGAGAAATGCATTTCCACCTTGTTCTCATGGAGGAATATGCATTTTTACATTGTTCTGAGGGAGAAATTGCATTTCCCCTCTGTTCTGAGGGAGAAATAGGGAATTCCACATGTGGTGTCATCTCCAAAGTGGAGTGGGAAGTCTCCCTTGATTTCTAAAGGAGGCAAAGCAAGCAGCACCCTGGGGTTTTTTTAGCTAAAATTACGGTTGCCAGAGTCCTCTTGGGTTAATCCTGTGCAAATACACTTTTCACACAGGCTGCCCTTAAAAGCTGACCAGGCTCCATGTTTATGTGTCTATATTTGGCAGCAGGGTTATACTGCATTATGGAAAGCAGCCTCCTTTCACCCAAAGTATTTTTATTTTTAATGAAACGGCCTGCAGACCTGAGGTAAATAACACAACTCTGGGAGGCACCTTTGAGCACCCTCTTCAGGACCAACCCATTAATTTTTCCACTCTTTCCCCAGTCATTTCTGATCTCAAAATAAGCTGGAATCCCACTGCTTAATTATTTTAGGCGGGTGCAATGGATGGGCTGCAATTAGTGTCAAAACCTCCCGGGACCAGAGCTCTGTTCCCACGTGCAGAGAGGCCACAAAATGTGGTTTGAGGCACAGTGCTGGTGGCCACAGAGGGGACACAAAATGTCAGCTCTCAGCTCCTGAGGACTTCCAGAATGTTCCCATTCCTCACAGGAATGAGCAGTGCTGGGTGCTCGTGGCTGGAGCTTTTCCCAGATTGGAGAAATCTGATTTAGTGGTTTTTGTGAGGGGAGTGAAATTCAGTTTGAGCAGTGCTGGGTGCTCGTGGCTCAGGGTTTTCCCAGGTTGGAGAAATCTGATTTAGTGTTTTCTGTGAGAGGAGTGACGTTCAGTTTGAGCAGTGCTGGGTGCTCGCGGCTCAAGGTTTTCCCAGGTTGGAGAAATCTGATTTAGTGTTTTTTGTGAGAGGAGTGAAATTCAGTTTGAGCAGTGCTGGGTGCTCGTGGCTGGAGCTTTTCCCAGGTTGGAGAAATCTGATTTAGTGTTTTCTGTGAGAGGAGTGACATTCAGTTTGAGCAGTGCTGGGTGCTCGTGGCTGGAGCTTTGCCCAGGTTGGAGGAACCTGACTTTGTGCTGCCTGTGGGAGGAGTGAAATTCAATTTGTGGTCAGGATTTGTGGTGTGGTCAGCCTGCTCCAGGGGCTTGGGAGTGACCTGGAACACTGGACAGTGATGCAGGATTTATGGTCACTTTTTCAGCTCCGTTGCTTCTCCCCTCTTTTCCCCAGACCTTTGTGTAGGATTAACGACTTCCACGTAAAATGCCTCAAAATCTGAAACGACAGAGGATGCAAAATTCCTGCCCCTTTAAAGATGGGAGCCAGGTCTGGTGGCTGGAATTCAGAAAGTGGATGAGTGAGCCAGGAGCTGCTGCTTTCTCCCACATTTCTGGAGAAAAACCCAGGGGCTGAGCGCAGTTCAAAGGGGTGATTTGATGCCTCAGCCATTTCCTCCTGAGCCTCGCTGCTGTCTGCCGGCTCTCAAATTGGACCAGGACTGGGGATCCATCCCCCAGAGCGCAGCCTGATGGATTCTTGGTGGATTTGGGACAGCTTGAGATGCTCCAGAGCCACGTGGGAGTGAATCAATCCCGTGTCATGGGTTGGACACTTCTGTCTCAGCCACTCCAGGTTCAAAAGTTGATTTTGGTGGATTTTTTTGTACAAATTTAGAAGGTTTGGGAGCACTCAGTTGCAAGTGGCCCTGAAAATAACCCTGACTTCCTAGGAAAATCCAGCTGCTGGCTGCTGCTGTTGACCTTAGGGAAGGATTAACAGAGGCAGATCCATGAACAGGGGCACTCCTGGAGTTCTGAGTGCTGTAACTCCAGGTCAGAGCTGCCCATTATTCCATCCCCTCGTGGTTCATGGAGGGATTTTGAGCTCATACCTGGTTTTTTCTGTAACACCCTGGCTCTCAGAATAGACTGGGAGATGAGTACTTAATAATTTAAATGAAATCAAAGGCAGAAAATATCATTTCACTGGGGTAAAGAAGCAGCAGGTAGGAATGACTCCTGGTTTCCCTGGGGAACGGGAATACTGGGAAGATCTGAGAGGCAAGAGGGATGAAATGGAAAGTTAAAAATGAGGGTTCTTCCCAAAATCTGCCCAGGCTGGTGTGCAGCTGGTCCAGCTCTGCCCCTGCTCTGCTCTGTGAGTTTGGGTGACTCATTTCCTTTTGTGTTCCATGGCTCCCTCCTGCTCCTGTCTGTTTAGATTCCAAATTTTTCCTACCAGGAGCTGCCTGTGCTGTGTGGGATGGACCCAAGTGTGCTGTGACCAAGAGAGAGCCTTGCACACATGAATGAAGGAGCAGAAAACACATTTAACGTGACTTTAGTTACTTTTCAACAGCATTTAAATTGAAACAATCGTAGCGAGTACTTAAATTCATTTTTTTTTTTAACTAAAATTATTTTTATAGAGAACCAGTTTTTCAGATTTACCTTCTGACAGTTTGGTCATGCCAAAAATATTAAACTTACCAGAAAACTATAATTTACACCTGCTCTGTGGGTATCAGTGAGGTGCTGCTTTGAGTCTCTCTTTCCATCCCTGATTTATTTGCTGCCTGTTGTTTTCCCATTTCTCCTCAGTCAGTTGGGGTTTTTTTGGGGGTAGCTTCTGTCTGAAAGAAAAAAAAAAAAAAAAAAAAAAAAAGAAACCAGTGTTGGTTTTGGGCAATTTCTCTGTTTTTGTAACTGGTTTCTATTAATGGTTTTGAGATGAATCCCAGGAATCCGAAGCTTTCCAGCCAAAGGCGGTGTTTAAATATTGTGCCATCCAAGGGTGCTGGAACGTGGGGAGTTTTTGGAGATGCCTTGTGGGTGCAGACACAGCTCTGTGACCTGCTCCAAGGACAGCAGAGCTGGGAGAACACACAAACACATGGATTAATGGGAATAACCCGCACAGCTGGAAAACTCTGGAGGCTGCAGTTTAACTCCTCACTTGGGCGCATCCTGGTCTGTCCCAGACAATCCGCACAGCTCAGCGTGCTCAGCTGATCAAAACCCTCAAATTCCTGCGTTCCTGGACATGCACATGAATTCATTTCTGCTCCTTGGGTTGCAGGCAAGTGGAGCTTCCAGCTGGGGATTCGAGGCAGGAGGAAGTTGTGGAGCTGCCTGTGAAGGACAGCCCCAAACCCACCTGCTGTTCCTATTCCTCTGGTCTTGAATCAAGATGGAGCCTCAGGCTGCACCAGGGGAGGGTCAGGTTGGACATCAGGAGGAATTTCCTCATGGAAGGGATTGTTAAATGTGGGAATTGCTGCCCAGGGAGGTTCGGAGTGCCCATCCCTGGAGGTGTCCCAGGAGCACTCAGAGCTCTGGGGTGAGGACAAGGTGGGGATCGGGCACAGGCCTCTGATCCTGGAGGGATTTTCCAACCTCAGCAGTCCTGGGGTTGAGGAGTGCCTGGGCACAGCATGGCAGTGACAGCCAGTGGGGCGTTTCTGTGGATTTCACCTGTCTCTGGCTGTCCCAGGGCTGGTATTTATTGTTCCCAGGATGTTTTTTCGTTCACCCCCATCCAAAGGTGTCGGAGCCGTGCCCTGCTCATCCCCCAGCCCGTGTTTGCCTCAGCTGCTTTGGTGGCTGTATCTCAGGCTGCTGATTACACAGGAACAAAAGAACATCTGGTGACAGCATCACCTTGTCATTCTGGATGTGCCCTTCAGAGAAGGCAAATCAGGGGTTTTTGTGTTTGTGGCTGGGGAACAAGCAGGGTAATGCTGGGGCTGAGCGGTGCCTGGCTTGTTCCAGCCCTGCAGTAATGACAGGCTCTGCCTCGCAGCCCTGGCATTGTGGTTGGCTTTTAATTCTGTCCTTTCAGTTCACAGCTCTTGCTCGAAGCTGGATTATTTCAGGCTTGCTAAGGGTTTGGTGGCAGCTGGAAGATTTGGTTTAAAGAGAAAAGCTTTGCCACCAAGTGAAAAATGGTGTCGGTGTAAATTAACCCCGAACTGCGGTGCCTTTCTTTTGCTGTTCCCAAGCCAAGTTCTTTTTTTTTTTCCATATTTTATTTTGAAGAATCCTTGCTGCCTTTGCCACTGCCAATTAGCTGTACTCTTGTACTCTTTATTCCTAAACTGTGGCATTCCCTACTACTTTTCTGTTCCAGGAATTTTATCCTTTTTTCTTCCTGTGAGGAGGTATTTTCTCCTTTGATCCTGGTGGAACACCAGGTCCTGTATTTAAAGAAGCTGTTGATGATAAGCTTGGAGTGCTGACAAATCCTGCACACGAGGCCTTGGACTGTAATTTGTGTCAGGAGGTCATTAATGCCGGCATTCCTTTTTAATTCCTGTATTTATGGCTGTGAAGGTGGGGTGGAAGGGGCCACTTCCACTCCTCTTTCCCAGGGTTAGTGGCTCTCAAAAGCTGCAATAAAGGATGGAGGGTTCCCCTTGGCATCAGACCTTTCTCCTGATCTGATACTTTTAGTTTTTCTGGCTGCCGACCTTCAATTTGGATTTTACTGGGAAGTCTCTCAGTGCAGCCTGAAAACAAAACCGGTAAAAATGGGAGAGATGGGGAGGAGGAAACTTCCTGACTATCATAACTTCCCACAAGCCAAGTACCCTTGTGACCCCTGCACTTTGAGCAGGGCTTTGTCCACCGCTTTAGATCTGAATTAGGTGTGAAATAACGGATTTCTTCTGCCACCAACAAAAAGAGGGGAACACGGGAGCCTCTCTTGTGCCGCTGACCCGAGCTGATGGCAGGTGCAGAGCCTGCAAAACCTCTCCTGTTGCTGCTGGAAAGTCCCTTTCCCTTGCGTGGGTGAAGTCGCTCTCTCTGGTCAGGATTCGTGGGCAGCTGGAGATGAGCAGTGGGCAGCCAGGGGATGCTCGGTGTGGGGAGAATCAATCCCGATTCCCCTGGGGGCGGGGAAGGAGAAAGGCTGGGGGGCACTGCTCAGCTCAGAACGGAGGAGCTCGTTAAAAATTCAGCTCCTGGACCAGGAAAAATGTTGACACAGCTGCTCTTCCAGGATGTCTTTGGGGTAGCAAAGCCCCAGGAAGCAGCGCTGTGTGGGATTAGAGAGGGGACAAGGCAGAGATCTGCAAACCTGTGTCCCTTTCCTCCCCTCTCTGAACCCCAGAGAAGCTGCTGCTCGTCCCGTGGGTGATTTTAGGAGATTTCAGCCTGGACTTGGCTCCTTGCAGTCAGGAAATATCCAGTCCATGACAGCAGCAACCACAGCAGTCTGCTCCCTCCCAAAAACCCCGCGAGGAGCGGGCAGTAACCTCTGCAGTGCCACACAGCTGCGAGGCAGAAAGGTGGGGGAAAAAAAACCCCTGGAATTGCAGCCTGGAATGTCCTGTCTGTGCTTGGGAGGGACCAGGGGAAGGAGAGAATGCTGGGTTTGCTGTCTGTCCGGTGGGAGCAGCTTTTTGCCTCCCAGCCAGGCGGTTTCCAGGCTGCTCTGAGCACAGCCTGCTCTGGCTCCCTGATGGAGACAGCAGGAAAGGCTCCTTCTTCCAGGGGATTCCAGGGGATTCCAGGGGATTCCAGGAGATTCCAGGGGATTCCAGGGGATTCCAGGGGATTCCAGGGGATTCCAGGAGATTCCAGGGGATTCCAGGAGATTCCTGGCCCAGCAGCTGCTCTGGGTCAGCGCTGTCCTTGTTGTGCCCCCTGGCACAGGTCAGGGAGCCTTTGCTGCCTGCAGGTGGTTTTGGGATTGGCACCTTGGGAATTCCTGAGCCTGGCAAAGAGAGGCTGATGGGATTAGGCTTGCAGCTGGATTTGTTAATATCCAGGTGGTGCCACAGCTCAGGTGGTGAGGGAGGGGCTGCTCCTATCCCATTACCCCCAAATCTCCTCTCTTCGCAGGAATGTCAGAGTTGGAGTTTCCAGGGAAATTTTGCAAAGTTCTCAGCTGAAGATTGTTTTAGGATTTTTCCCTAGAAACAAACCAGTTCTCTGGATCTGTCTTGGACAGTGTAGAGTTAACAGCCGGCTTTTTTTTTTTTTTTTTTTTTCATGGTCATTTTATCTAATAATAATAATAATAGCTTCAGTTTCTTGGAATTTGTTTGGAAGTGTCTGCTTCTGTCTGATGCTGGAGACAGGATCCTGGACTGGGCAAAGTTCTGATCTGGATGCTCCCAAAGTTTCTCCTGTTGCAGTGTGTAATTATTTAAATGTTTATTTAGGGGGTTGTTATAATTATAATTATAATACACTCCTCTTTCCTGAAACTCTTCCCCCTCTGGGATAGAGGGAATCTCTTTTCTGGTAGAGTAGAGAGACAGAAAAATGTCAGAAGGAAAAATTCAAGTGTGGCAATTAAGTTTATCCTCCAGGATCCCACGGGAAGGCTCCTGAGTTGTGTTTTTAAATTCTCTTATGGAGTCCCACAGAACTTAAGGACAGTCAGTTTTAATTCCCTTTCTTCACTTGATGACTAATTAGATTGAAAATCAAATAAATCCAATCCACTAAATGGTGTTAACCATAAGCAACAAAAACCTGACAACAGAATGCAAGAAAACAGGAAAAATTGACCGTATTTTCATTTTCCTAAATTATGTAATTTTTACTTTTAATGTCCTAGCATCAGCTTACCTATTCTATTTCCTATTTTATACTCTATTTCCTGGCTTTATCCTCATTTTAATTTTCCTGTAAGTACCCAGCCCTTGCCTACAAATCACAGGACAGGGTAAATATTGTTTTCTAGGCTGTCTTTGGAGACCGGAGCTGGAAGTAAAACCATATGAAGAGACCAAGATCAAAACCCCATTGAAGGCAGCTGAGTAAAATCCCGTCTGGAGGAGTGTCAGACAAAGGGAGGAACAGCTGGATCAAGTAAAGCCCGAGGAAAATTGGTTCCATCCCTAGGGGGGAGGGAGAAAGATTTGTTTTGTCAGCCCAGAGCTGTGTGGGACCAACTTCACCCGATGAAAACTTTGATGTCAGAGTTGGGGAGGGCTCAGAAGGTCCTGGAGGGAGGGGAAGGAGGAGAGGGATCTGCAGAAAGTGTCAGGGAAGGGAAGGGAAGGGAAGGGAAGGGAAGGGAAGGGAAGGGAAGGGAAGGAGGTGCAGTGGGGCTGGGGAGGTGGGGAGCTGCAAATTGGAGGTGGAGTAATCCTGCAGAGCCTCAGCTGCTGTGCTCAGCTCCGGGGATGTAAATTGATGAGGTCATAGTGTTTTCCAGCTACAGAAAAGAAAGTTAAAGGAAAAAAATAAAAAAAAAGCCTTCAGCTTGTTTTTCGAGAGAGGCGAAAACTTCGAGAAGCCGAAGAAATGGAGCAACTTGCAAAACTCCTCCTGTGGCAGATTTTGCTTCAGCAGAGTAAGCTCTGAGCTGCTGGTGGGGTGTTACTCGTTTTTATTTCAGCTGCACAACGGGGCCGGGGGTTGGCTGTGAGATTTTGAGCTGTTGTCTTTGTAAGGTTTTGTTCAGATTTCTAAATTTACTCTGTTTTTGTCTGGGGAGGGGGGAGGGAGCTGTGGGTTTCCTCTGCTTTTTTGGGGAGAGAATGGAAAAACGTTTGAGGTTGTTGGAGCTCTGTTCAGCATGTTCGTGCAATATTTTTTTTTTTTCCCCTATCAGCAAGTTCAAAACAAATAAGCTTGGGTGTGAGTACAGCAAAGCTTTCACAGTCAGATTTACGTGATTTAAGGTTATTTTTTTTACATTTGAAGAAGCAGAAACAGCTGGGGGCGAGTGTTGTGTGTGAGGGTTCAGACAGAGGGGAAGAAAGGGTGTGCGGTTTTTGGGTTTCTTTTCCTCTTGTCAGCAGAAAGACAGAATTCACTTTTGGGTGGCAAGGTGCAAGAAAGGAATAGAAAGTGGGAGCAGAAGGTTTTTTTTAGGGTCTGGTGACCCCCTGCTCTTCCCAGCCCTTTTGAAGGCTGTGATGACACCTGAGCCCCTCAGTTCCTCAGCACTGAGGTGGAATAAGGTGAGGAGCTCTCCCTTTGGTCCCTAATTAATCCACTTTCTGTGTCACCACGGCATTTTTGCAGTGCCCCGAGGCAAGGTTTAGGAATTGGCAGACGATGGGATCAGTCATAGGGACAGAGGGGTGAAAGTGGCTCAGAAATCTGGGGTGTGGGGTGGGTTAAAGAGGAGGAGAGGCCACAGCTCTGTCACAACCAGTCCAGTGACTCCCAGTGAGGTTTGGCAGAGCAGCCAGGGCAGGAAGAGCAGGTTGGGCTGCTGCAGAGCCAAAGCCCCCACCTGAGCGTGGAGGATCTCTGACGGAATTTCAGGTGCATTTTGGATTTCCCTGGATGCTCCCCGGGCAGCCCTGATGTTTGAGCCCCCCCAAAGCAGGCTGTGACTCAGTAGTGAGGAGGGGAAGGGGGGAAATGTGTGCTGTGAGGAAATCTGGGATCCCTCCTGCAGAGGAGCCACTCCTTCAAGTGTTAATGTCTCGGGGAGGAACAGCTCCGTGTTTGGAATGGCTCTGCAGAACCATTCCGTGGGCCTGCAGCCAAGGGGAAGCTCACAAGCCCGGGGAGGGTTTCTACAGCTCAGCTAAAATCCCAGGAAAGCTGGGGCAGATCTCTGAGGGATCCTGTCTGTGCCCCAGGTGGGGATTGGCTCCTTGTACACACACACAGAGTCTTTCCTTTCTGCGGAGGCGGCGCATTCCTGCTCTCTGCGTGTTCCTACCTGCAGGGGCTGCTGGAATTGTTGGGGCTGGGTGGGCATTGAAGGGCTCTGACATCTTTTTTGGAAGTGGGAGACTCTGCTGCTGGGAAAGTTGTCCCAGGAAGCCTTTAAAAAATAAACAAACACAGAGATTTAGAGAAAATCCCAGTTCAAAGCCTGTCTTGACCATCAGTGGGCTTTGAAAGGAAATTCTGTTTTACTGAAAAGCCGTGTCCTGCAGGCTGGACAGGAGGTGAATGGCAGAAGTTTAGGAGGAGCTGTTTTGCTCACCATATCCCTCTTCCAGATGGGCCCAGATGTTTCTCCTGGCTGCTGCTCAGTGGGTTTACAAAAACCCTGTGGCTCCCAGAGGAGAGCTGGGGTGTCATTTATGTCCCTGGCACCTTGCTGCTGCTGCATCAAAAGCCATCGGGGCCCCTGAAGAGTCAGGATGGAGCCACTGCCACTCCCCAGAGGGTTTGGGGACAGCGTGGTGGCACAGGGCGCTGCTTTTCCCATAATTGTGTCATGACCCTACAGAGCCCACTAAACCCACCCTAAGCAGAGGGATTTATGGGGGAAATGAGGAATCTGGCACTCACAGACTCGGGGAAGGACGGGTCCTCTCTGCGGGTCTTTTCTGCTCTGGTTGTTTTTCATCCCCCAGAAGGAAGCAGGAGCTCAGGAGGGGGTTCATCCCAGGATTGTCCAGGCAGGGCTCAGGGGACAGTTTTCTGTCCTTGCCCTGCTCCAGGGACTCTGCCTGGAGAGCTCTCAGCAGGTCACACATCTTTCACAGCCCGAGCCTTTTGCTTCTACTTTGCCCACAGTTTTTTGGGGTTTTTTTTTGTGGCTTAATTCTTCACATGAAAAATGGATGGGATTCAAGAAGTAAGAGCTGGCTCTGCCTTTTACAAGGCATTAAGAAATCGTTTTCCAGGCTGCTTTCCTCTTCCTCTGCTGTGGGACCACAGAGTATCTCTGGGATCCTGCCAAGTCAGCACAGAACGTGTCAGGGGACAGCGCAGAATTGTCTTTTGTTGGTGGGTTTTTGTTGGGTTTTTTTTTTTTTGGTGGCTGCATCACCCAGGGAAGACAAAGTGATTCTCCATCCCATGGAACTTGAAATTTTAAAAGGAAAGCCACAGTTGAGTTGTGTGTTGACAGCTCTGAAGGCAGCTGAGGTTTAGGAGCTCCAGGTCCTGGAGTCCTGTGATGACAGAGGTCAGAGGTGCATGAAGGCTCTTGGGTTTTACAGCTGACTCACCAAAATCCAGCTGACTCCAGAGCTGCAGTTTATGAGCTTTCCTGAGCTGTGGCTTTATCTCTGCTCAGAAGCTGCTGTGTCACAAATGCCCTTTTAAAAGCAGGGCTTGGTTGCTCTGCTCGTCTCACACAGCAGAGGGAGGACACTGAAAAGAGAAAAAGGCTCATTCTTCCTTCCACTGCTGCTCTCTGCTCAGTTGTTCTAAATTCCATTTTCTCCAGGCATGCAAGAGATCAGAGACATCCCAGATTCCTCAGATTTCTGAGTGATCTCATTCACAGCTCTGTCAAATCAGTCTGAGCCTTACCCACGAGCTGATGGATGTGTGCAGATTTCCAGCACGGCTGGGGAATCAGAACAATCAGTTCTTCCTTCTTTGTCTGGAGTTCCTGTGTCTCTTGTGAGGTTATCTTTTTCTTTTCTTTTTTTTGTTTTAATATTTGCCCCATTTTGTCAAACTATGGACGATATCCTAGGGCAGGTTCAGACCCAAAGTTTCTGTGCAGACTCTGTGTGTGCACAAAGTGAGAAATCCTTCCTCTCCCACCTCTCTGTGCTGAGCTCCAATATTTGAGTTCACCTCACTGAGGATGGCTTTTGCTGTGGTGCTCAGTGTCAGCCCAGCTCTGTGTGCCAACAGCCAGCAGGTCACAAATCCAGTCTGTAAAATGCAAAATATAAAATGCAAAATATAAAATCCTGGTCCCAACAGGACGCAGCATCTCCTGGTCGCTGAGGGACAAACCAGAAACACCTTGGAATGACTTTTTGAGGAAGCTGCAGCATTCCTGGCCGAAGTTTTAAGAGTAGAGGGCTAAAGAACCCACAGAACATCAACTTTTCTTGTCCAAAAGCTGTTCCATGCCAGCCAAGCCCCTTTTTCACAGAGAGTTGTGTTTGGAAGCGCTGGAGAAGCGCCCGTGGCTCCAGCAGCTCCACCTGGGAAGGGGCAGGGAAGGGAAGGCAGGTGGAAGGTGCAGGGGCCCAGAAAGGTGCAGAAGCAGGTGCTGGTGTGAGCTCAGAGGTTTGGATGGCTCAGAGCTTTGGATGGCTCAGGGCTTTGGATGGCTGAGCTTTTGTCACTCGTTGGATTTACGATGCTGCGTTCATAAATCTGCTTCGTGAATCCGGTGCCGCTCCGTGTTTTTCCCATTAGCTCTCCAGAGGAAAGGAGAGCAGTAAATGCCTTCATTCCTCTGCCTGAGCCAGCAGAGGATGTTTCTGCTGCACCAAATCAATTTGTTGGTGGTGCAGGGCTCTGGAGGCAGCCTCAGACACCGTTCCCCAGCTCACCAATCGCCGTTCGTGTCACGACATCGTTGTCCCCTTGGGCCACCGCCATCCAGCCACAGGGACATTGCCTGGACGCAGTGACACCTCTGCTGTGCTGGCACCGATTTTTCCTGCCTGATTTGGTGCCGTGGAAGAGCTTTTTTCTCATTCCTTTGTTTTTCTAAGCTAAACCCAAGGCCTGGCTTGCAGAGGCAAGGGCTGCAGCTGATACATTTTGCAGCCTGTCAGGAGAGACAATCGAATGATGGAATTGTGATGTCTCTTTCTTATACACTGAGAGCACAGACCTGGTCCAAGATTAGATCTTTCTCTTTGTGCTGCTGAGATTTTAAATGTAAGAAAAAATGCCTCCCATTTGAAGTGCCTTCGAGCTGGCAGTTCAACAGAGAGTGCTGCTCATTTTTTGTTCCCTGCTGTCCCTGCGCAGTGCTTTGTGATAGAAAAAGGGGAGGAAACCGAGTTTATCCTCTCAGCACTTGGGGGGTGTGCTAAAATACCCCCAGTCTGGAGTTGAATTTGAAATTCATAAATTCCAGGGCTAAAATAAAAATACAGCCTTTGTCTGGAGGGCTTTGTGCCTCTGACATTAGCAGGACAAAACCTCCAATGATTTTGGTGGGACGCACTTGGAGTTGGCTGGGTGGGGAGATGAATGGTGGTGTTGTGTTGGGAATCAAGAGCCTGATGCCAGGAGATCTTCTAGACCCCTCCCACACAAGGAGCAGGAGGGACCGGACCAGAGAAAGGCAGAGTTGAGGGAATTGGTTGATCTCTGGCAAAGTTCTTCCTGTGTGGGTCTGAGCTGTGTGAGTTGGAGAGAGCTGATGCATCCAGAGCATCACGGAATTAACTGTGCGGACAAAGAGCGTGGCAGGAGTGGGAAACGGAGCAGGCAGATATAAACATCAGCACGAACAGGGAAAGGGGGAATAGGAGGAGCAATAACAGAGGTGGCTGCTGGCCTGGAGTGGATTTGTAGCTGTTTTTATCCTTTTGCTGTCAGTAACACTCTCTGTTTTCTGCTTTGGCAGGTTCTGTGAGCTCGTATTCAGGTGAGTGGCATCTCTGGAAGTCTGCCAGGTTCTGTGATCATGAGGAGGAGTGAGAGGAGTGATCTCATGGCATGAACAGGGGCTTTTATTCCTAACTTCCATGGATTATGCATCCCATGCACTAAGCCTGGATTAAACTGGGGCTCAGGATTAGGAAGGGTGGGTAGGACAGCTCCAGTGTACAATCATGGTATTAACAGACATGAATGAAATCTGTGTATTAAAGTTTTCATTATTAGGAAAAAGTTCTTCCCCCTAAGGGGGGCATTGCCCAGGCTCCCCAGGGGATGGACACAGCCCCAAGAGTTCCAGGAGGGGTTGGACCTAGAACCGTGGTTCCGGAGCGACCTAGAACCGCGGTTCCGGAGCGACCTAGAACCGCGGTTCCGGAGCGACCTAGAACCGCGGTTCCGGAGCGACCTAGAACCGCGGTTCCGGAGCGACCTAGAACCGCGGTTCCGGAGCGACCTAGAACCACAGGCCCACCTACCTAGACCCGGTCCCTTGGTCTGGACCACCCAGTTGGGGGGGAAAACCCAGACTGGATTTGTCCTGGAAACTGCAATGGAGTCGGCAAAGGGGAAAAGAAAACTAAGACTGGATTGCTGGCGGAGTCTGGATTGGCGTTACCTGGATGGAGGGAAAATCTGGACGGTGGTCTGGGCAGTGAGCCCAGTCTGTGTAGAATGCAAGTGCATAACTCAGGAGTGATCCCATCCCACTGAAGATTTGTGCTTTTGGGCCTCAGCACTTGTAACATTGTCCTTGGTGTCCATGTGGAACAGGATTTGTTTTGTGTCCCTGCTGTGTGCAGGGCTGAGTGACGCTGAGTGTGTGTGACCGGGATACGCAAAGCAATCACACAGAGACGAGAAATTTCACAGGGCAGAGTTGTTCCTCCGAGAGAGCTCAAGGCTGAGCTAAGCCCAGAGCCCTCTGCCTGTTTATTTCTTACTTTTTATACATTTGTGGGTCTGGCTGTGGATTGGCTTCTGGAGTTTTCACCTCCCAGCCGAATGGCCAGACCAATTGTCAGTTACAATTGTTTTCAGGTTAGAAATATGCAAACAAAGGACAAAGAATGAAAACCGAAGGATTTGTTTATGTTACATGTGTGAGAAAAAGTAGAAACTGCTCCTAATACTGTACAGTAGCTAAAAAGTCTGACTCCATTTTATGAACAATCAAGAGGCTTTAAAAAACTCAGAAAAACCAGGGTGACAAATGTGAGCTCAGATCTGCACCCTGGGCACCACAGAACCAAAAAACCCTCCAAACCCCAAACTCAAACCGTCACCTTCGCGCGCCGTTAACTCCATAACCCTACAACCCTTTATTTCCCCGTTTTCTCCTGGCTTTTTTTTTTCCCCAGTCCCAGCCGACGCCTCCAACCCGGCCAGCGTGGTGGTGTCCGTGCTGAACGTCAGCGCCGTGCTGGGCTCCCAGGCCGTGCTGCCCTGCAAGAGCCACCGCATGGTGTGGACGCAGGACCGCCTCAACGACCGGCAGCGCGTGGTGCACTGGGACCTGCTCAGCTCCTACTACGGGGACAGCAGGATGGAGAGGCTCTGTGACATGTACTCTGCCGGGGACCAGCGTGTCTACAGCTCCTACAACCAGGGCAGGATCCTCATGCCTGAGAACGCCTTTGCGGACGGGAATTTCTCGCTGGTGATCAAAGGTATGGAGGTTTTTGGGTGTTGGAGCCCAGGGCATTCCTTTGGCTGCCCTGGAGGGTCAGGGACCTGGGCAGAGGGGTCTGGGACCCCAGCCCAGAGCTCAGAGAGACACTGGCTTTGATCTCAGTCCATGGGAAAAACTTCCTACACTGAGAGAAGGTTTACAGGCCACAAGAATGTGAAAATCAGTAGTTTAGCTTATCACAGGGTGAAAAAACAGTGAATCTAGGTTTCTAGCATTGAAGTGCATGGGGGCAAGATGGAGGATTTGGGGCATTGTCTCCTGCTTCTTCTTTCTTCTTCCCTCACTCCATTTCAGCTGTGACGTTGGCACAAGGTAGTTTGTGAGGATTGGGTCAGAGCAGAGATGACCTTTTTAGTAATAGTGATAGGCATTGGCAAGTAATAGTAAATAAAGAATATGTAGCAATTAGTATAAAAGATAAGGAGAGCCCTGGGCGGGCGGGAGTCGTCAAATGTCCAGGCAGCTGCAAACATCTTTGTTGGGCACTGAGAAAATTGTAAGATAAGAAAAATAAACGAAGCATGCAACCTTGAAAAATCAGAACTTGAAGACTCCGTCTCTTTCATCCGTTTGGCACAGAGCTTTGCAGAGGGCAAAAAGACTCTAAAACCACCTGAATGTCGGGGAAAGCCCACGACATTTGGGGTTCCCCCCCCCAGAATAGTAAAGGTAAGAAGACTTTCAGATGCTGTGAAAGCAGGCTTCAGAAGCAGAAAGAGCAGAGAACTTAGAGCTAGCTGTAGCTGCAAATCCTGAAAGTAGAGAAGATACGATGATACAGCGAGCGAGGACATGAAACAGTAGTTTGAGTTTTTTCAGTAACTTGTTTGTACCTCAAGGACCTTTTCAAATTTATCTCCCAGCTTTTTTCTCAGTTTATCTCCCAGCTTATCTCTTTACTATTTCCCACGTTGGGGCTTGGTGAGATTTGTGGGTTTTGGTGCAAGTGGTTGGTTTGCAGCAAATTTTTAATAAATAATAACAGATTAATAAGCCTAATTCTCAGGAGGGCTTTCAAGGTTTGGAAGGGGCTGCCCAGGGATGTGGAGGAGTCCCCATCCCTGGTCTGGGAGCAATTTTAGGTGTGCCTGTCTGTCCTTGACACTTGGAATTCAGCATTCCAGGGTCTGGGAGCAATCTCAGTGTGCTGGTGGCACTCAGTGCTCTGCTTACTTGTGCACCTCCAAGTCTCTCCCAGAAAACCTGCACAGCCCAGCACGTTCAGCAGATCAAAACCCTCTCAGCATTCCCTCTTACCAAATTCCTGCATCCCTGGACATGCACATTAATTCATTTCTGCTCCTGGAGCACTTAGGGAAGTGGAGCTTTCAGCTGGAGATTCAAGGCAGGAGGAAGTTCCTGGGCAGCCCTTTGGTTTTGCTTCCAAGTGAAACCTCCAGCTGCCCCAGGGGAGGTTCAGGCTGGATATAGGAGGATTTTTTTTTCCCCTGGAAAGGGTTTTTAAATATGGGAATTGCTGCTTAGGGAGGTGGTGGGGTCCCCACCCCTGGAGGTGTCCAAGGAAGAACCAAACATGGTGCTCAGTGCTCTGGGCTAGGTGACACGGTGGGGATTGAGGTTGGACTCAATCTTGGAGCTCTTTTCCAACCTCGGTGATTCTGTGAGGTTCTCTGAAGCACTGAGTCTTTTATTTGCCTTTGAGACAGACCTGTTTGGAAAGAGAATTTGTAACAACCTGAGAGCCACCTGGGCTTTTTGTGGCTCTGTGGTTGTGATTCAGTTCCTGAGCTATGATCGCTCCATGGTCATTGTTCCTGTGCCTGCTCTCAGCTAAACCCGAACCAGCTTCCTCTTTCCACCTGTTAATAGAAATGCCGCCCTCAGAAGGGAAAATGAACTGAACAAATTATTTCATTAGGTGACCAAATCATTGTATTGGGTGAGATGATTTGTCTCTGCTTAACCCACCCTGGTGATGAGGATGGCTTAGAACAAAGTGATTTACAGCCAGAGAAGGATTTGGGGAGCTGCAAATGACACAAATAATCATTGTCTCAGGATAAAACCCTGAATTCCTCTCTCTTCTGCTCCACAGGCGTTGCAGAGAGTGATGAGGGCACGTATTCCTGTAACCTTCACCATCACTACTGCCACTTGTACGAAACTGTGAAAATCCAGCTGGTGATCGCCAAGAGAGGTGGGTGTGCTGACAGCTGCGGGTTTTACAGGAGCCACAGGAGGCTGGGGAAGCACCAGCAGAGCTCTCTGTGCTGTTCACTGTCTGCTCCCCTGACTTTCAGAGGGTTTATTTACAAACCTCTCTCCTTCCTTGGCCAAACAGTGCCTGGAGCCTGCTCAGCTCAGTGTTTGCTCTTGGTCGTTACCGAACTGTCCCTGCTGCAGCAGCAGCACGCCCCTGGTGACAGCCCCACCCCAGGTGACATTCCCCCTCTGGTGACAATCCCTGCCAGTGACAATCCCACCCCAGGTGACAATCCCCACCCTCAGCTCAGCCACAAGGACCTGCCTGTGCTCTGACCTGAGCTTGCCCTGGGCAGCCTGTACTTAAAAACCCACCTCGAGTTACCACAGCTTAAGCCCAGCTCTAAAAGCGAGCTGTTGGCAGCTGCAGGGGGTCCCACCCAGCCAACAAAATCCATTTGAACCTCTGGGTAACGCCACTGGAGCTGCTGGGGTGGAAGTGCATCTCCTCTGCTGCTCTCACAGCGCAATAAATACACCCTGAGAGCCCCAATCTGCTCCTCAGTGCTCTGGCTTCTTCTGTTATTCCTTTTCAAGAGCCAAGCAGAGCAGTGCTGCTTCAGCTCCTCCAGTAATTAGGGCCTTTGTGGGCAGGAAAGCATTTCCTGCTCAGAGGATTGGGATGAAGAACCTCGTTCCATTCTTAGCTTGTGGAGGAAATTTGCTTCCTGCTTTCTGAAGCAGGAGATTAACTCTGAGTTAGGAGGAGGAGAAAGTGGCCTTGCTTCATGCAATGGCCAAGGATGTAGAGGATAAAGGCATTGTGTTTTTGACTAACTGCTGGAATAAGTGTGAAAAAGCCAGGGTTGTTCATGTTCGAGCTGTGCCACGTGGGGCTTTTAAGATTTTGGGAGGGGGCGTGTTGTAGGATTCCGATCTTGTGGAGTTTTAGGATTCCAAGAGAGCAATCTCAGGTGTCTCTGGGTGTCCTTGACACTTGGAATTCAGGTTTCCAGGGCCTGAGAGGGGTCTCAGGTGTGTCCCTCACACTTGGAATTCAGGATTCCAGGCTCTGGCAGCAATCTCAAATGTGCCTGGCTGTCCCTGACACTTGGCGTGGAATGGGAATTTCACATCAACCACGTCCACGAGATCGTGACAGCGAATTTGGCCAAAAATTTTGCTGATTTTGGCCAAGCAAAGGAAACCTGGGACGGAAACTTAAATCTTTTACATGGGAAAACTGGGACGGGCGGGGGAAAAAAACAGGACGGGTGTCACCGAGACACACAAAGCAGACAAGAGATTTTCGCAGAGGTTCTTCTGATCCAGCTCCCAGCTGAAAGAGTGGAGAGAAGAGACCCCTCTGTTTATTTTTTTACTTTTTATACATTTGTGGGTCTAGCAGAAGATTGGCTTTTTGGGGTTTCCACCCCTCAGCCTCAGTGGCCAGATGAATTGTCAGTTACAATTGTTTTCAGGTTAGAAATATGCAACCAAAGGACAGAGAATGAAAAACAAAGGATTTGTTTATATTACATCTGTGGGAAAGGTAGAAAAGTGCTCTAATACTGTACAGTAACTAAAAGATGTGACTCCATTTATGAAAATCAAAAGGCTAACAAAGAAACTCAGAAAAGCCAGGGTAACAGGACGGGTGTGGCAAAGCGCGCGTTCCACGGCTGCGTTCCCCCGGCAGGCGAGGCGGCCAGCGAGTACTGGGACGGCGAGAAGCCGGTGCTGGTGGCCCCGGAGGGCAGCACGGTGACGCTGCCGTGCGTCAACCGCGACCACATCTGGACGGAGCGGCACAGCGAGGAGGAGCAGCAGGTGGTGCACTGGGACCGGCAGCCCCCCGGCGTGCCCCACGACCGCGCCGACCGCCTGGTGGACCTGTACGCGTCGGGCGAGCGCCGCTCCTACGGGCCCCTGTTCCTGCGGCAGAAGATGAACGTCACCCGCGGCGCCTTCGCCCTCGGCGACTTCTCGCTGCGCATCTCCCGCCTGGAGAGCGCCGACGAGGGCACCTACTCGTGCCACCTGCACCACCACTACTGCGGGCTGCACGAGCGCAGGATCTACCACGTGTCCGTGACGGAGCCGGAGAGGGAGAGGAAGGTGGTGAACCTCACCACGCACCCCGTGGCCCCGGCTGCAGGTGGGTTGGCCTCTCCTGTTGGGAATTTGGAGGAGATCCCGCTGGGAAGAGCCAGACTCCGTGCCTTTAGTGGGATTAAATGGTGGGATTCCTCTGCCTCGTTTGCAGATGCCGTGGTTGTCATGGTTTGAGATGTGCTCGTGCCTCACGTTGGGCGCCAAGATCTTGGTTTGGAAAGGCAGGTGTCTGCTAGGGAAGGCAGGAGCCTCCATTGAAATGGCAAATGCAAACCTCCTCCCTCCAAATTATATTAATTGTGGAATTAAGGGGCTCTCAGGCAAAGATATGGGAATAGGAATAACAGTCCTTTACTAGGAAAATGAAAATAAAAATGCAGTAGCACAAAATAAAACCACTGCCAGGGTCAGAACACAGCCTGACGCGCTGTTGGTGTTGGTCAGGGTGCTGGGAGCAGCCCGATCCAGCCTCCTGCAGTGCCAGGTGTGGGCCTGGTGGAGCAGAGATGATCCTGTGGGAGGGTCCAGTGGCGCTGGGATGGGTCTGGTGTTCTCTGGCGATCCCGTGCACACAGCCCGTGCTGCTGCTCCCAGTGCCAGCTGTGATCCAGCCGGGAATGCCGGGCTCCTCCCCTGGGTGCAGCATCTCCCGATGGGCGATGGAATTGCCTCAGCCCTGCAGTGAGCCTGGATGGGCCAGGAACAGCAGAGATCCCTGCAGGGAGGAGGGGTCCTGGAAGGGAGAAAGAACAGTGACACACCTGGATTAACAGGAGATATCCCCCTGGAATGATGAGGGATGGGTCCTGGAAAGGATAATGAACGGTGACACACCTGGTGTGACAGGAGATAAACCCAGGGTTCTGAGGGATGGGTCCTGGAAGGGATAAAGAACACAGCCCTAGATGGTAATAGAATACCGGCTTCTGGTTACATCTTGCATTGCACTTTAGGACAATGGTTTAGTTGATGAGGAGCTGTTAGGTCATAGGTTGGATCTTAAAGGTCCTTTCCAGCCTGGTTCATCCTGTGTTTCTGTGGACTTTTCCACACTGTGAGGAGCATCCACAGCTGCATCTTGGGGCTCTGAGGAGCTCAGCCAGCTCAGCTCCCGTTGATTCCAAGGTGTTTCCATCACCTGGGAGCACCTGGAGCTGCACAGGGGCTGTGAGGATGCCGTGGGGTGTCCCCCCACCACTGGGGTCGATGCCTTAGGATTTTAGCTTTTATATTTTTTCATTTATTTCTGATCCTGGATCCTTACTGAGGTGTTAGCTACAGTTTTCCCATTTTGGTCAGACACAGCAATTCCTCTGCAGGCCTGGGAATCAAGGACAGCTCGCTCAGGCCCTGAGAGATGGAACCAGAAGTGGGGCTCCGTCCCTGTTGTGCAGTGCTGAGGGCACAGGAGCTCCTGCCCCTGTGCCCCAGGGCAGTTCTGCCCTGCTGACAGGCCCAGCTGGGTTTGGTTTGTATTTTTGTACAGCTCCCTTTCCCTTTTCCTTGGCTCCCTTTCCTCCAGGCCATTATGGATCAGCAGAAGGTGTGGGCAGCGGTTGATGCAGCCCTGCCTCTGCTGTCACAGCTCTTCTCACCAGAGTTTCTCTCCCCTTTGCACGGATGTTTAGGCTGTGCAAGGTGCCAGACCATGCAGAATCAACCACCAGGAATTTTCCTCCACCCTTCAGCTTTTCTTTTTTTGTGCGTGTATGTGTGCCATAAACCAATTTTCATATTTTCCACTGCGCTGAGCTATCATCTGTCAGCCTGTCCAAACTCAAAACCATCACATTTTGTTCAGGCAGAAAAGGAAAACAAAAATCCCAAGTTTAATTTGTTTTTTTAAAGTCTTTTGGGTATCGCTCTTTGTTAACACTTTAAAATATTCATTGTGTTTTAATATTTATTGGCTCTTTAATATAGAATTTTGTTTTGCTTCATACATTTTTAAATAGGTTTATTCTCTTGTAGAAATTGGCTTTCTGGAGTCATAGAGACCTAAACTTTTTCTCTGGGGCTAAGGTCGGTGTCCAGAAAATCCAGGCGGTGCTGAGGAGAGGTGGCTGGAGACCAGGACATCCAAATATCCGAGCTGCTGCACACAGCCCTTGAGCCTTATCCACAGATGGAAGCCAGGTCTTGTTTCCAGAGTAGCTCACCAGAAATTCATTCCTCTTTCTCCTGGATGTTGCCCTGAGTATTTCCTTTACCTGCTCAGAAACGAGGTGGAACCTCTGGGTGATTTAACCTGGCTGTGCTGGAGGAATTTCCCTTCCTGGCCGAATTTCCCTTCCACTCTCAAACCCAGCAGCTTTGGGACGAGCTCTGTCCCCTGCGGGCACTGACCCCTGGGCCGGGCGGTGAGCCCCACACACAAAAATGTGCTGAGTCCCTGGGAATGTGGGAGACATCCAGAGCTTTCCTCTTCCAGCCCTGCCTGGGAGCAGCAGGGGAGGCTGAGGCATTGCCCCACTCCCTGAAAAACTGCCTGGAATTCTTCTGGGGAACGTGACATGAGCGGGGAGACAACAAAAGCAAAGCAAGGAGGGTTTTTTTTCAGGCAGCAGCCTCAGCTCCTGGCCTCATTCCAAGCTCCAGGGCCGTTCCCAGACAGGAAAGTTCATCCTGTTTGGAGGAGAAGCAATGGCTCAGAGCTGCTCCCAGGCTCAGCAGTGTAAATGTGCTGGATGTCTGCTAAAAGAGGATTTTTACTGGGGATTTGCTCTGCGGCGGGATCTGCTGCGTCTCATGGTGAGGGCTAAAATATTGGCCGCCCTCGGCCAGCTTTGTGGAGAGCTCTCCACTTTCTCCAGCAGAAGAATTTGGTCCTTGGCACTTGGGGAAGGTCACTTGAGGCGCCCCTGGTCTAGGTTTCCCCCTCCCCACACCGCTGGGATTTATTTTCGGTGGTTAAATTGTCCTGGGAGTGAATCCGGGGCAGGTGGATGTGAGATCAGATCTTGGTCACGGAATAAACCTTCACCACCCCAGCTTCAATTCTGGAGGCGGGTGAGGAGGAGTCTGGGTGACCTCGTGGTCCTGCCCTGGGCTCTGACATTCGCTGGTGTGACAGAGCTCTCCCTCCGTGCCTCACTTTCCCCAGTTATAAAACAGGATATATTCCATTGCCCAAAGTTATTTAATCTCTGTTTCCAGTGCTTGTTGCTGCAGTGACCTCCTCGGCGTTGCCTGAAGTTCAGCCCAGCTCTTACCCCTGCCCTGCAGTTCCGTGGGAAAGCAGAAAGCCGGGAATAGAATTCCTTCGTTTGCCGTGGCACCATCTCATTATGGCAGAAAGGAGGCCGGGGTGTGACAAAGCAGAGCTGTCCCATGTGCTGTTTGCAGCTTTGCAAGTGGCTTCCTTGGTCTGCATGGATGTTTTTTAGCTTGGCAGGGTGGAAATCCCGTGGTTTTTCCAGCACTGCGTGCAGGGAGCACGGGGCATCTGGAAATACCAGCAAAAAGCAGAGTGGAGCCCTGGGCCACCAGAGCAGAGCACGTTGCTCAAGCTTTTTGATTTTTCCAGGACTGCTGTTGGCATCAGCAAACAGTCAGCTCTGGTTTCAGGGTGATTATTTCAATCCACTCTTGCCTGATTTGATTTGATTTGATTTGATTTGATTTGATTTTCCCCGGGTTGGTGTTTTCACACGCCGGAAACAAACTGCCCAAAAAACCTGGAACCAGTCCCCGTGCCAGCGCTCCCAGAAGTGTCAGAACACATCTGCTCAAGGGTACTGTGGCTTTTGAGGTATTTCCTCCCACCTTTCCCCTCGTTCCCTCTGGGTAATTAGCAGGGGGAGCTCCCGAGGGAACGGGGGGTGAGGGCCCCATTCTGTTCTGCTCTGTGAAAATTCCCTGCGAGGGGTGAAGGTGTCATTCCAGCTGTTTTGCAGGAAAAAAACCCTCTCCCTGCAGAGTCTTGTGGGATTCCATCCGTGCCTGGGCTGGCTTTGTCCATTCCTCTGACTGTTGCAAGCAGAGAAGTCACTTCCTCTTGACATGTGTAAAACATTGACCTATTTATTTGAGATCTACCAAAAAAAAAAAAAAAAAAAAAGTTCCACGTAAAAGTTTCGAGCTCCCCTTTCCCCGAGCTGTGGAACAAAAATCCTGCTGCACCCACAGAAGGAACAGAATCTTGGCTTTCCTCTGTGGATTTTTATCTTTTTTTTTTTTTTTTTTTTTTTTTTTGAGGGGGGGTTTATTTATTTTATCGATTTTTATTTCATTGCAAAGGAAGCTAATTTCTTTTTGGCACCGAAAACTCTTCCCACTCCATAAATTGTAACCCTTGGCAAGGAGGGGCTGCTGTCTGGAGCCAGGGCAGTGTGGAGCGTGTGTTGCAAGGGACCCAGAGGAGGTTGTGTGACCCTCTGGAAGGTTTGGGCACGGCTTTGCTCGGAAATTCTCCCCTGCAGGAGCACTCTGATGGCCAGGGATCGCTGATCCAGGGCAGGGATGTGCAGCAGCCTGTTAAATTACGATCTGGTGAAGAGCTCAGCATCTCCCACCTGCCAGAGCTGCAGGGCGGAGTAAATCAGGCACTGATTTAATTCCTGCACTTCAGGGGAATTTCTCCCTGAGCATTTCCCACCCGTGATCCTGCTTTTCTCTGGATGCTGCTTCCAGTGATGCTCTGCTTTCCTTCCCTCAGATCCAAACGTGGTCAGGGGCCACAACGTCATCAATGTCATCATCCCTGAGAGCAGGATGCACTTTTTCCAGCAGCTGGGCTACGTCCTGGCCACTCTGCTGCTCTTCCTCGTCCTCCTCATCATCGTGGTCCTCGTCACCCGCAAGCGCCGGCAGAGAGGTGAGTCCAGGGAAAACCTGGGAAACATCCTGGGACGTCCTTCTGCCAATAATTCCTGCAGGGAACACTGCTGCAGGCAGGGGCAGCTGGGAGGGACATCCTGGGACATCCTTCTGCCAATGATTCCTGCAGGGAACACTGCTGCAGGCAGGGGCAGCTTGGAGGGACATCCTGGGACATCCTGCCAATAATTCCTACAGGGAACACTGCTGCAGGCAGGGCCAGCTGGGAGGGACATCCTGGGACGTCCTTCTGCCAATGATTCCTGCAGGGAACACTGCTGCAGGCAGGGGCAGCTTGGAGGGACATCCTGGGACATCCTACCAGTAATTCCTGCAGGGAACACTGCTGCAGGCAGGGGCAGCTGGGAGGGACATCCTGGGACATCTTCCTGCCAATAATTCCTGCAGGGAACACTGCTGCAGGCAGGGGCAGCTGGGAGGGACATCCTGGGACATCCTGCCAGTAATTCCTGCAGGGAACACTGCTGCAGGCAGGGGCAGCTGGGAGGGACATCCTGGGACATCTTCCTGCCAATAATTCCTACAGGGAACACTGCTGCAGGCAGGGGCGGCTTGGAGGGACATCCTGGGACATCCTGCCAGTAATTCCTGCAGGGAACACTGCTGCAGGCAGGGGCAGCTGGGAGGGACATCCTGGGACATCCTTCTGCCAATAATTCCTGCAGGGAACACTGCTGCAGGCAGGGCCAGCTTGGAGGGACATCCTTCTGCCAATGATTCCTGCAGGGAACACTGCTGCAGGCAGGGCCAGCTGGGAGGGACATCCTGGGACATCTTCCTGCCAATGATTCCTGCAGGGAACACTGCTGCAGGCAGGGGCAGCTTGGAGGGACATCCTGGGACGTCCTTCTGCCAATGATTCCTGCAGGGAACACTGCTGCAGGCAGGGGCAGCTGGGAGGGACATCCTGGGACATCCTGCCAATAATTCCTACAGGGAACACTGCTGCAGGCAGGGCCAGCTGGGAGGGACATCCTGGGACATCCTTCTGCCAATAATTCCTGCAGGGAACACTGCTGCAGGCAGGGGCGGCTTGGAGGGACATCCTGGGACATCCTACCAGTAATTCCTGCAGGGAACACTGCTGCAGGCAGGGCCAGCTTGGAGGGACATCCTGGGACATCCTTCTGCCAATAATTCCTGCAGGGAACACTGCTGCAGGCAGGAATCCCCTCCTGGAAAACCAGGAACCTGGCTGAGGGAGGATTTGGGGGGCTGGTGTGGTGTGAAAATATCCAGGCCTCGATTTTGTGGAATTGTTGGGGTTGGAAAAGACCTCCAGGGTCATCATTTGGCTGAATCCTGCTCATGGTTTGCTGGGAGGAGAAGAGAACTTCCCAGGTGGGATTTATCCCTTGGGAGCTGCACGGTGCTGGGTGACTCCGTGGGAGCTCTGGGTGCTGCCCACAGCAGGAAAATCCAGCACCAGGAATGGAGCTGCTCTGGCTGGCACTGCTCATTCTGCTTTTTCCTCCTGTTCAGGTTACGAATACAACGTGAAGAAATACGGAGAGTGAGTATAACGAATGATAATGGCATTAATAGTATTAATTAGGTGTAGAATGCATTAAAATGAACTCATGGCCCCTCCCTCCTCAGCTGAGAGAGTAAACCAGCTGAAACTCTGGTTAGGAGGAGGAAGTGGAAGGAGAAAATGGTTTGTGGGGCTGATTTGGCAACTGAATTTCCTCTTTTACTCTTTGGGAACTGATTCAGGGATGGAGTTTCTGTGAGATGTCCTTGGGAGTTGGTGGGAAAGGAATGATGCACAGATCTGCTCTGAGATGGTGCCCAGATCACGGGCCTGGGCTCCTCCAGACCTTATTTTATATGATTAAAGTGGAAAAGGTGAGGAAATTCCAGGATTGGCTGCCCATTGTTCTAAGATCTGGACAAACACATGGAAAAAAAAAAAAAAATTCTCTATAGAAGCATTAGAAAAGCTTTTGTGAAAAGGTGTGGAAGGAGCCAGTTATTAAAGGATGGGACAACACCATTTTCCACCGTTCTTCCCTTTTCAGGAAGGATGTGAACCTTAAAGAATTTACAGTGGACACGACAGATCTGACCCCTCACAAAAGTGAAGACATCAGGCTGGGTAGGTGTCCCTGGCCAAACCAGGCCAAAATCCTTGTAAATCTGAACTTTCTAATGGCACTTGGATATTTTAGAGTGACTTAACCCATTCTTTAACCTCTGGAAGTGGGCATGGGCTTTTTTTGACCAAAACTGGGTAAAGAGAAGTCCTGAGTTAGTTGAGTTCATTGTCTCCACCTTCTGTTGAAGCCAGTTAGGTTTCACTTGCTGATTTTCTCCTCCCTGGATGTCAAATCGTTCAGTGAGCATTTGTCAAGATCCGTGGTAGCAATTAGGGCAGACAAACAGAGAATGAGAGGAGGAAAATTTGCAACAGAGGCGCTGAGGTAGAAAAGAGAAAATCCAAATCCCCCTGGAACTCGTGGTAAAATGAAAGACACTGGGAATAGGGGAAGGAAGCTCAGTGTCTCACAGTGTGAAAGTGTTTTTTTGGGGATTTATAGGACTGATTTGGGGAATTTCCAACGTTCCTGAAGACAGATGCTGCTCCTTGCTGGGGTTTGAAGGTGCAGCCTTGAGTTTATTGTGTCAGTAACTGATACCAGTGGACCAGGGGCTGGTTCTCGCTGGGACTTGGAGAGAATCCATTTCACAAACTGATTCTCTTGTCTGCACCACCCTGAGGTTCCCAAAGCTTGTCATGATGCTGAGTTCACACCGGCTGCAGCTTGCTTGATAAGCCAGGGAATAATTGTCCCTTTGATTTCTTTATTTGCGTCCCCAGCAAAGGTACAACCTTTAAAAGAACGAGCTGCCCGGCCTTAGGCCCCAAGAGTTGCTGTAAAGGCCCCAGCGAACAAGAGAGACACAAAATTGGAAGAAAAGAAAGGAATTGCAGAGGGTGGGTTGCAAAAATCCTTCTGTGTGTGTGCCAGGGGAGCAAAATCCCTGGATAATTGCATCAGTCACCTCCAGGTGAGCTCTGAGGAGATAATCCGGAGCTGGAAGGATCTGTGGTGCCTGTGAGGAGCTGAAGTTTGCACAACTGCTCAGTGCCAGGGGCTGAAATGAAGTCAGAGCTGTTTTCCTGCTGAGTAACTCCGCAAATAATTCCTAGAAATCAGAGGTGCCAGACCTCGAGCCCATCAAGGAAGGACCGATCACCTCTGTCTTGCTCATGAAACTCTTTTTGTTTTCTTTTAATATCCTAATGCCTGCGTGAATTCTGCTCCTCCCTTGCACAGATTACAAAAACAACATCCTGAAGGAGAAGGCTGAGCAAGCCAGAAGCTTCCCAGCAAAGAACATCGATTTAGACAAAGGTAATCATGACTTTCTTCCCCCTTAATTGGTGGCTGTAGGGACCTTCTGCTGGGCAGCAGGAGGGAGGAGCAGCCCCGCAGTGAGTGTCCAAGCCACAGCCAAAGAGGAATGAGAAAGCTCGTGGCAGAAGCAGGGATGAGAAGCCAGCTCCCTTCCCATCCTTTCATCACGGAGCCACAAGATGCAAGCAGTGATTAGGCTTTTAAAAGCTTTGGGAATGGCACAAACCGGAGTTTTTCTTGATTGGAAGAAGAAAGCCTGGCAGGGCTGGAGCTGTGCCTGCTCTATGCGACCTCAGAGGGAGAGAGATGGAGCCCAAAAATGTCCTGGCGTGGTGTTTGGGCAGAAAATGCTCTGCAGAAAGAGAGTGTTTGGAGCTGAATTAATCTCTGGGTTATGGGCAGTTACTTCATCCAAGAAAAGTGAACAGCTCACCCTCCCTGGGGGCTGAACCTCCTCTTGCTGATCCAGGATTAATCCCTGGGGTTGTGCCTCCGTTTGTAGGGCAGCACTTCTGTGGAGCAGGGCTTGTGATCGGCTCTGAGAGTCCGTGACTCATTCCAGGGGAGTTGGGATTTAATAAATGGGGCTGAAATGACGCCAAGCAGGGGCTGGAGAGCCCAGGAGCTGTCCCTGATGGAATTCTCCTGGCATTTTCTCCTGCATCCTGCAGGGTGGATCTGAGCAATCATTTACCCACAGTCCGTCTCACCTGGGGGGCTTTTTGATTATCAGGGTTGTGGGTGACTGCAAACGGCCACTCTGTGAAATAAATCCATATTTTCCTGCTTCTTTGAACGGTTTGAAATCCCTCTCCAGGTGCTGACCCCCCCATTTCCGTTTGCTTTCAGATTTCAGGAAGGAATATTGTAAATGAAGACGCTCCCAAGCTGCTGGCTGGACCAGAAGCTTCCATCAGAGATAGATAACGTGGAAGAGAGATGGCTTTTCTTAATCCCATCTCCCTCCAGTTCCCATAGGATTTTTCCCACATCCACTTTCTCCCCCCCACAAGGGTGCAAATGCTTCATGAAAGACTCAAACTGTCTCGTGTGCATTTATGGGCTTGGGTTGCCTTTTCTTCCTCTGTTCTCCCAATCCTCCCTTCCCCTTTCCCTTCTTGACAATTACTGTTGGATTTTATGCACCAATGATTTTTATGAGCTGAATCAGCAGACGTTTTGCTTTGATGTTACTGCTTTAAATAAAACCACCTGCATCACTAATCCCAGGCCATCATTGCACAGGCATTTTTCCATGCGGTGAATCCAGCGGGATAACAATGGCAAAAGCTGATCCCTGTCCTAGGCCGGGCCTAAATCATTTCACACACAGCTCTGCACGTCCCAGGTGCAGCCCAGAGGGCACAGCCCTCCCAGGAACCTCGTTTTATCCACGGGGAGATGCCGGGATCCTCATTTTACGGGGAAAGGGAAGCACACCAAGGGCCGAGGGCTCAGCTCCGAGCTGAGCTCTGCGTTTCTCACCCTGTGTTTGTTGATTTGTTTCTGTTTCAGCTCAGATTTGGCAGGAGCAGGCGTTTGATGGACGCTGTTAAGTGCCAGGCTCAGTTAGATCAGAGCCAGGGATGTTGTGCAGAGGGCTGAGCTCCTGTGTGGAACCCGGGATGGGATTTTTCTGCAGCCCCGGGGTGGATCCAGGCCACACAGAGCACTTCAAACCAAAGGTAGGACCCAGCACAGGGAGATGCTGCAAGGGAGCAGGAGTAACAACAGGAATTTTCACGGACCAGGGGCTCAGAAAGGGGGGTCCAGGAGGGGGATGAGGCCATTCCCATGGATTTTGAGTGGATCCCTGAGGCAGTGAGGCTGTGGACTGAGGAGGGGGTTTGTTCTACCTATCAACAGCGTCAGGGCTGCCAAAAAAATTGGAAGTAATTCAGTGTTGCAATCCAAGTGAGCCAAACCTTCGGGAAAGCTGTAGAATATTAATATTAATTATTATCTCAGTTCTTGGGGCGTGGAAGGAGAAGGTGTCTCCTGCTGTTGTGAGGGTGGTGGCAGGGACACGGTGAGGGTGGCCAGGGATTGCCATCCCTCTGTTTGGTGGCCTGGAGGCGGGTGGCACCGGGGAGGATTTGTTCGAATGGAGCTGAGGAAACGTCTCCAGCAGCCAGGCCTGCGCTTTTGTTGCCAGTTTGGGTGTTTTGTCTGAGTGATGCCCACTCCAGAGCCCTGTCCCTCGTGCCACGGGCACCAGGGATCTGTGCTGGGTGTGACAGGCTCAGCAGGACTCGGGGCACTGCTCTGGGTGGGAGGCTCCTGCAAAGCTGAGCTCAGCTCTGCCAAAAACGTGGTGGGTGAGGCCCCCAGAGGGGCTGTGCTGGCTCTTGACCAGGTGGGATGTCACAACAAAGCACTTTCAATGACATGGGCATTTTTACAGACGTTAGTATGTGTGTTACTGGGGGCTGTGTTAAAGAATAATTGTATTGGGGGGTCTTATTTTCAATGCAGCAAAAATATTAAAACTAGAACAGAACTAGAGGTGGAGGTGAGCCTTCCTAAGGTGCAGCTGAGCAGATCCTCATCTTTTCATTTCTGAGCCCTTCCACTGCTCTCCACAGGTCCTTTTGTGATTTCTAACCAATTACCTTTATCCTCACTGAAGATCCAGCCCCAAAAGTGCCCAGGATCAGTGCAGAGGAAGGGCTGGGGTTGATCCCAAGCCTCTTTTTGCCCTCCCCCGAAGCAGAGAGGGATTTTTTTGCCCTGCCCTGAAACCCAGGCTGCATTCCTGCAGGTGCTGGAGGCTGTGCTGGTTATTCCATCAGGGTGGCACAGTCTCAAATAATTGTCATTAACGTCTCTCTCCCTCCCTTTCATGTCTGTGAGTCAAAGGTTGGAGATTTTTTCCTCGCCAGCCCGCACAGACATGGCTCAGAGTGGGGTTACTCATCAGCTCCAGAGGCATTTCAATATTTTATCTGACTCCTGGGCTGCAGAATAGCTTAAAGGGAGTAAAAAGATTAATACATTCTCTGAAACAAGGGCTGGGAAGGGCTCTAGGAGTTCCTCATCCTTGCTTTGATCACCGGTTGGGATTTGGGAAATGGTCAGACACGCCAGGTAATGGGATAATGGGATGGGATGGGGTGGGATGGGATGGGATGGGATTCTGGCCCAGGATGACCCTCTCTGGTGAGGATTTGATGGGATTCTGGCCCAGGATAACCCTCCCTGGTGAGGATTTGATGGGATTCTGGCCCAGGATAACCCTCCCTGGTGAGGATTTGATGGGATTCTGGCCCAGGATAACCCTCTCTGGTGAGGATTTGATGGGATTCTGGCCCAGGATAACCCTCTCTGGTGAGGATTTGATGGGATTCTGGCCCAGGATGACCCTCTCTGGTGAGGATTTGATGGGATTCTGGCCCAGGATAACCCTCCCTGGTGAGGATTTGATGGGATTCTGGCCCAGGATAACCCTTCCTGGTGAGGATTTGATGGGATTCTGGCCCAGGATGACCCTCCCTGGTGATGATGGGGTGGGATGGGATTCTTTTTCCCTCAGCAGAGGAATGTTGTGTGATGGGCCTGGAGATCACCACCGTGGCTTTCACCAGCAGCCACTCTGTAATTTAGCAAATTAAAACTCTGGCTGAGAGAGAGCCAGGCAAGTGCTGGGTGACCAAGAGAAAAAACAAACAAACAAACAAACAAAAAACACTGAAGAGTTTTTTTGGTTATTTTTAATGCAGAGGAATTAACAAAGGCTGCACTAAAATCCTGCTGAGAAGCCACTGAGACCCTTCCCACTGCACTTTGCATTCTCAGTCTGGCACTGCTGGGAAATCCATGGAAATGAGAGCGTTCCACATGGAATTCCCCCGGGGCTGGGGCAGGAGCACTGCTCCCTCTTCCCAGACAATTTGGTTTTCTCTGTCCTCTTCTCATCTCAGCCTTTTCTCTCCCCAATCTGGGACTTGCCTCTCCTGGAGAAAACACTTTTTTCATGTGTGCAGCGCTTGCCCTGAGTTATTCAAAGTAATTTTCTCTCCGTGCCAATGAACTCCTGCACTTCGATAAACTTCTTTACCTACTTTTGCAGGCCTCGCCCCATCGCAGTGTCCCTGGTTTCCTGAGACATAGATTTTATATTCAATTAGTTAGAATAATAATAATAATAATAATAGTCTCCAGCAGTTGCCCCTCAGTGAGAACTTTGCCTCGATGAGGGCAGAGAAATCAAAGTTTTTAGGGTCATAAATGGGCTGTGAGTTCTTGATGTGGGACAAGGAAAGGGGGTTTGGCAGTGACCTTAAAGGGGTTAAAACTGAGACTAGAGCTAGAACTAGAACCCCCTCTTTTCAGCCCTGTGCCCACTCTCCATAAATCTTGAGGTTTTTTCTTTGTTGTAACAGAATTAATTCTCATTATTATTGTTGCTTAACTTTTACCATTTGTCTGTTAACTCTCCAAACATTTAAGAAATAACGGAGAATAAAATGGACTCTCCAGCTCAGGTTGATTCTATTTCTTGCCCTTTTGGAGGTGTTCTCAGCCAGCATTAGCTAATTCTTCCCAATAACTGTGCAGGGGTGTTTCATCTCAGAGTGCTTGACAAAGTGCAGATTGGATCCAGTAAATTATTCCAGTGGTTCCAATCAGATTTCCACATGGGACACCATTGTTTGACAGGGTCATGGGGCCCCCAGAGGAATTTCAGCTCTCCAGAAATGTTGTATAAGGAACAAATCTGCAGCTGGAGAGGAAGGCTGGCAGCTCTTCCAGAGGATTTCATCTTGCAGGTCCAGAAGGGAAGATAACATTTCCTGCTGGAATCTAGATCTCCCTGCCAGCCCAAATTCCTCTTTTCCTTGCAGGACTGACACCTTGCACAGCTCCTGCTGCACATTCCAGCCCCTGAGCACTTCCCCAGCCGGCACAGCAGAGTTCTCCCAGGGACACTGATGGGAACAGCTCCTGGCTGCATGCTGCAGGGACAAGGAGTGCGAGGATCAGGGCAGGATATGAAACTAAAAACTGGCAAAAAAAAGTCCCTTTAGCAAAGGATTATTGTCCAGCTCTGGCGAAAAATGCCATTTTCCCTGTGCCCTGGTGGAAATCCCATTGCCAATCCCCAGCCCCTCTTCTGAACCAGCACCCAAATAATCCTTGCTGGAGCTGCTGTGGGGCTTCGCTGGTCTCTGCTGGCAAACTCCAGTCAAGTTGTTTTTTCATTTCTGAGGCATCTTTGCTTTTCTCTGGTAATGGATCTGATTTTCCAGGAGAGCAGCTGGGAACAGGGAGAAGCTCATTTAGAACACCAGCAGATCATTTTTTAAAAAAGTGAAATTTTTATTGTCTTGCACTTGCTTGAAGTGAAGTCCAGTTTGTCCCAGTTTCCTTTCTGCCTTCCAGTCCAGGGAGAGTTTTACCAAGGCAGAGGGACTTGAAAGGGAGAGGAAGAAGAAACACTAAGAGAGAAGGAGGAATTAAGACCCAAATAAACATTTCTGAGCAAAACCCCTCCAATTTCCTAGAGGTCTGTATGTGGCCTCAGCAGATCAGCTGCTCTGCAGACAATTCCTGCAGGGAATTTGTTCAAGTGTGACTCTCCTTTTTTTAAAAAAACCACGCTGCTAAGGAGAGGTAGGAAAAGCAGAGGAAAGAAAAGAGATTGAGTCCTGATGAGGAGGAGCTGGCCTCAATCCAAAGAATTTATCATTTCTAGGGTCTGCACCCCATGGAAGTGTTTGAAAACCCCCACAAGTGCTGTGCTCTGCCCTCCTTCCCCCTCCCTGTGGGGCAACAGCTCTCCTTAACACATCTTTCTAAATTAAGAGGGGTTTGGAGAATGCAAATACCTCCTGTTAATTCTATTTTCCTCGGGTTTGTTTGTGTTTAGGTCCAGGGGCAGCCCTGGGGACCTTTGCAGAGGTTACTGCAAAGTCTTTTGCTTCCCTCTAGTGTTTAACGTCTCCATTTCCTTGCCAGTGACCCACTGCACGCAGCGGGAGAATAAATGGAAACAAAACCTTGCAGATCTTCCAGACAGATCCAGGAGAAGTTTAAACTGGCTTGGATTGGATCCTGCTCACACCCCCAGCTGGAGCCAGCCCATTTTAAACACTGTGGATGCAGTGACATCTCTCTGCTTCTCTTTCTGTTTGGGACCATTTCCATCTTTTATTTCACCTTCTGCATCCACGCTGATCTTCCAACAACCCTCGAAGGGAAATTTTGTTCTTTTACAGATAAATCCCTGCAGGTGGATGAAAACCAGCCAGGACAGCTCCGGGTGGGTGCTCAGAGCTATGGTTTCCTTTTGCCTCATCCCTTCACACAAACACTGATTGTGGGAAATATTGCTGCAGAATTTTTGCCCGAGAAGGGAAGGTTCAGTTGTTTTCCCGTGGAATATTAAAGTTGTGTGCTCCACCTGATGTTCAAGAATTGTTTTAGAGATTCTCCAGTGAAAATTTAGAAGTCCCTAAAACAAAACCGTCTCGGGGCAGTAATTTACAAACTCTGCTGAGCACCCAGAGTGTGCTGAGCTCTCAGAATTCCCCGAGACCAGCAACAAGCATTGCTACGATTCAAAGGAGGGCTTTTTGAAAGGGCTTGCTTACTCCCTGTGTGATAACTGCTGTGTAAATGAAGAAAAGGGTGAGCAGCTTTTATGCCTCAGGACACTCTCTGCTCCCTGCAGGGCCCAGCAAGACTGTTCCCTCTATCACAGAGAGCACAGCACTATTAGCAGAAGATTTGATGCCTCGTATTTATTTTTTGCTGAAGTGTTAAGGCCTGAGCTCTGCAAGACACGAGGTATTAGCCCTGATGGGCCAGGCGTGTATCCTGCATCCCTGTGTCCTCTCTTTAATTGGATTAGCTGCTGGTTTGACTGCAGCATGAAAGTTACCTGTGCTCTCCTGTGCTTTCTGGGGAGCTTTTTGTGAGCCCCAGAGCCAGCCTGATGGCCTCAGCTCATCTGACAATTACACAGCTCCTTCTGTTTCCAGCTGTCCAAAGGGAAAGCGAAGCTCCCAAAGGGGAGCAGAGCTCTCAGCAGGTTCAGTCTCTGCTGGGCACCTGAGGAGCCCAGGAGGTTGTTAACTACGAACTGAGGGGACCAAAGGGTTGGGTGTTAACATTTTGCCTGAGTTTCGTGCTGCAAAAAACTCCATTAAGCTCAAGATCACAGGAAATGCTGCTCACTCCAGTTATGATCCCTCCAAAGGGAACGTCTCCCCTCCTGCCTGGTGCCACTGATGGATTCACGGTGCACCTTCCATGCCAGGAGCACTCGGGGGTGCTTGCAGAGCCCGGTAGGGCAGAAAGCTGAACTCCTATTTTTATAGAAATCTCCATTCATTCTCATAATTCCAGAATTAAGAGTGAGAAACGCTTGACCATCTTGAAAAGAACTGTATTTAAATATAAATAACTCTTGATGGTGACTCTTTAAAATGCCCTAAATTGGTGATTCCTGATCCAAACCAGCACCAAATCAGTGGTTACATGATGAGGAGTAAGGCCACGCCTTGACCTTGCTGTTTGTCCTGTTTGGTGATCACACATTTAGCAGGGATGAGTGGTGGCAATGTCACCTGGATGTGATTTTGGAATTACTTCACCTTGCCAGCAATGGCAGGAGGTAATTGATGGAGCTTTGGTTTCTCACTGTTGTTAAACCTTGTTAAATTCTGGGTTACCCAGCCCCAGCTCTGTGCAGAGTTTGGGAGTGGTATCAGTTCAGGTGGTGCTGATAACAACGATTAAACTGTCAGAAAATTGAAAAAAACGTTCCCAGACCTTCTGGCAGCCTCTGACACAGCTGGGCCTCTCTGGTTGGTGCTGGTAGAAAAATCCTTGCAGTGCCACAGGTAATTCAGCCACTGAGCTGTGATTGTTCTCCTTCAGAGAGTGCAGCTGAGCATCCTGAGAGCTGAGTGTGCCCTTGCCTTGCAAGGGTGAGACAGAACATCATTAGCTGGGGTTTAACTGAAAAAGGGTTTTTTTAATAAGCAGGAGATTCATGACACTGCTCTGAAATCATTTTCTGGTTGGCATTTTCAGGGAATTTCTAGAAATAAAGGTGATTTCTTTTTTTCCAAATACATCACCTGCGTGGCACTAAAGGGTTTTTTTTTCTGATTCACTTCCACATTGCCTTGTCCATTTCCATTCTATTTCCCATCCTCATCCCCTTTCCTGTCCCTTCCCCTTCTCCCATTCTTATTCCCATCCCTTTCTTATCACCATTCCTGTCCTCATTCCTTTCTTCCCCCCCCCCAGTTCCATCCCATTCCAATCCCCAATCCCTTTCCCATCTCTTTTCCCTTTCCCCATCCCCTATCCCTTTCCCATCTCCCTTCCTCATCCCATCCTCTTCCTTTCCCTCATCCCCCTCCCCAATCCCATTCCTTCCCCATCCCCGTTCTTTTCCCATTCGCATTACCTTTCCCTCCCTATCCCCTTCCCCAACCCCTTTCCCATCCCCGTCCCTTTCCTGATCCCCATCCCATCCCATCCCCACTCCCATTCCCATTCCCCTTCTGTTTCCCATCCCCATTCTTACCCCCTTTCCCATCCCACCCCCTTCCCTTTCCCCATCCCCTTTCCCATCCCCGTTCTTATCCCCATCCCCTTCCCTTCCCCACCCACCCGCCGCCCCCCGCCCGTCACTGCGGGCCGTGGTGCCGCCGGGCCGGCAGGGGCGGTGTGCGGGCGCTGCGGGCCGGGCGCGGGGGCGCGGAGCGGAGCGGGCCGAGGGCTGTGCCCGGGGCCCCGCGCTCCCCCTCAGGCCGGGCCCGCCGCCCCCGGCCCGGGCAGCGCAGCGGCGGCGGCGGCGCAGCGAGGCCGGCGGGGCGGCCGGAGGATGCGGGCGGGGCGGGCGCGCTGCCGTTCCCGGGTCGGGCAGCTAGAGAGCAGTGCAGGGAGCGCCAGCCCGAGCCCAGAGCTCCCTTCCTGTGGGCAAGGCCGACAGCGGAGCCGAGCGCCGGCCGAGGCCCGGGCCGGCCGCCCCCGCTCCGCTCGCCCATGGCGGAGACCAAGATCATCTACCACATCGACGAGGAGGAGACGCCGTACCTGGTGAAGCTGCCCGTGCCGCCGGAGAAAGTCACGCTGGCCGATTTCAAAAATGTCCTCAGCAACCGGCCCGTGCACAGCTACAAGTTCTTCTTCAAGTCCATGGACCAGGATTTCGGGTGAGCGGCCGCGCTCCGGGCGCGCCCCCGGCCCTCGGTGCCGCGTCCCCGGCGCGGGCCGGGCGGGGCCGGCGGCATCCCCGGGGCACCTGCCGGGCTCGGCCCGGGCCGGCCCCGCTCGGCACCGGCAGCGCCGCGAACATGGCGGGCGCGCCGGGCCGGCCCCGCCGCGGGCTCGGGGCTGCGGCGATCGAGCCCCGCCGTGCCCCGGGACCCTCCCCGTGCTCCCGGCGAGAGCTCCCCGGGCCCGCCCGGGGCTGTCGCGGCGTCCCCGGGCCCGGCCCAGGCGGCGGGGACGAGCGGGCGCAGCTGTCACCGCGCCCGGGGAGGCCGCGGCGGCGCCCGGGCAGGGCGGGCGTGCCGGAGGGGCCGCGGGGCGCTGGCCCGGGGGGAGCGCCGAGGGCTCGGGGTGAGGAGAGGGGAGCTCCGCGAGCAGCGCTGGGAAGGCGCCGTCAAAGCTCGGGGTCGAACGGGTGTCAGAACCTCCGGTGTCGGTGTCAGATCCTCAGGGTCCGACGGGTGACGGGCGGCCTTGGTTGAACGGGCGTGAAGTGGGCAGTGGTTAAATGAGGGCCGAGTGGTCAGTGGTGAAAGGGGGTGGGGAATGGGCAGTGGTGAAAGAGGTTCAAAGTGGTCGGTGGTCAAATGAATGTCAAATGGTTGGTGGTGAAATGGGTGTGAAGTGGTCGCTCCTCAAACGGGTGACGAGTGGTTGGTGGTCAAGTGAATGTCAAATGGGGGATAAGGGGTCGGTGGTTAAACGGATGTGAAATGGTCAGAGGTCAAACGGGTGACAAGTGGCCGGTGGTTAAACAGGTGTGGAGTGGTCAGGGGTCAAAGGGTGCCAGAGGCTGTGCTCAGACCACATCGGTCAAATCCTTGAGGTCAGACAGGTGTCAGACAGTCCCTGGTCAAACGGGTGTGAAATGGTCAGTGATCAAATGGGTGTCTGGTGCTGGTGGTCAAACTGGTATGAACTGGCCATGGGTCAAGCAGGTAACGGTGCTCAGTGGTCAAACAGGTCCGGGGGCTGCGCTCAGACAGCGCCTGTCAAATCCACTGGGTTTAAGCAGATGTCAGACTCGCCAAGGTCAAACTGGGGTGAAATGGTCAGTGGTCAAACCGGGGTGAAATGGTCAGTGGTCAAACAGGTGTCGGGTGGCCAGGGGTCAGACGGGGGTCCCACAGTCCCGTTGGGATGGGTGGCCAGCGCTTGGTGGTCAGATGGCTCCAGGGGCTGCTGCGCTCTGCCAGCGGCTGTCGAACCCTCGGCGGTCACACGCTGCCAGATGGTCAGTGACCAAACAGGTGACAAACGGTCAGTGGCCAAACGTCCGCTTGCAAGGGCACACGCTGAGCGGGGAGTGCTGGAGAAGAGCAGGGCTGGACTTTGAAATGATCTCTGTGGTGACCAGAGGCAGCTCAGTGACCGGAGCCGGGGGATGTTTGACATCGTTCTGGTCCCTGCACACCAGTGTGGCTTGCGTGCCACCGGGCTTAGCGACTGCCAGAATAAAATAAACCAATAGAAGTCCCTTTGACAGTTTGCCAGACAGTAACTTTCAAAATGTATTAATCCTTTTGTAGCAAATCACTTCTCTTTGTACTCACATCTGTCGCTGGCAAGGCAATTTTGCACAGTTAAATGCTTTGCCAGGGGAAGGAAAAAAAAAAAAAAATGGGAGTAGGTTTGTGGGAAACTCGTGCGGACCTGACTCCGAAATAATTCCGTGGTTGAGGTGCAGGTTTTCTGTTTGGTGAGATGGATCACCCCAAGCGTCCTCGGACATGTTGTGCAGCCTTTTTCTTATCCCTGAGACCCGAAGCCTTTCATGCTGATTGTGTTTTTATCCCTGGTGGAATGTGGATATTGTTTGTTGACACGTATTTCTGATGTGGCGAGTTGTTAGTGTTGGCTTGTAACCGTAGGAGTGTTCGTGGATTGACTTCTTGTTTTTCTCAGTTGTGCAAACATTTTATTTTTTTGGCGGGGGGGGGGTGGGTGAACAACCGTACAAAATGTTTATTTTCAAAATAAATGTCCTTGAAATTGACTGTTGGTAGATTTTCCTCCTTCACCCCCGAGTGACAGGGACACGTTGTTGTCGCAGGAATTCAAGTTGTGTTTGTGGCGTGATTTCACTAAAGGAGGTTGGGATTGTTCAGGCAGCATCTGCATCATTCCCACTGCCACAGAAATGTAGGATTAGGAAATATAAACTGTGCTGAGGCGTCTTGAACACACAGGGATGTTTTGGTCTTTGACCAGGAAACAGAGGTAGTAACAAACCCTAGGGTGGATTTTGTTATTGGCCTGAAAACCGGGGGGAAACTTGTCTGTTATTCTTGGAAAAGGAGATGATGGAAGATGAAGGGCTGCGAGGATCAAGACCTGGAAATTCTCTCTGTTATTTAATCAACAGCATTCAGGTGACAATCCATTGCCTTGGGACAGCTCAGAGTGACTCTGCACGTGGGACTCCTGAGCTGTCAGTCACGTCTTTGTTTGCATTTATTTTGTATGTCTTGTTCCCTGCGTGTTTGTGCCTCTCTGAATCTGAAATATTTGGGAAAATTAGATGGAAATTCAGATGGATTTTGGCTGTCTAAGTGTGTGTTAATAGTAAATATGGGCTTTGTTTTCATCATCTCGTCTGCAAACTGTAGAACCATGGAGTATCCTGAGCTGGGAGGGATTATCCAGTCCAACTTCTGGCCCTGCCCAGATACCCCAAAATCCCACCCTGTGCATCCCTGGGAGCGTTGTCCAAACCCTCCTGGAGCTCTGGGGGCTGTGCCCATTCCCTGGGGAGCCTGGGCAGTGCCCAGCACCCTTGGGAGGAAAGAACCCTTCCCAAAATCCATCCCAACTCCCCTGGCAGAGCTCCATGCTTTTAATTGTTGCAAACAGGCAATTCTAGCTGCCGTTGCCACAAAACATAACAGAGCTGTGTCTCTCTAATTTCTCCCTTATGTGCTTGAAAATCTCCTCCAGAGCAGCTCTTCCCTGCGTGTTCTGGAAGTGGCTCTTGGGCTGGAGCTGCGGGGATGTTTTGGGTGTCCCTGTGGTGTCCTGGTGTCCTTCCCAAGCTGGGATTTGGCTTGGTCACTTGGCAGGGCAGTCCCAAAACCCCTAAAGTTTTTCACTGTGAGATGTGAAAAGCACTCCCTGTGTTAGGAAAGCCGACGTTTTCCTGGAGGGTTGGAGCCTCCTTGGGAAGCCGGCGACGGGGAGCTGCCTCCTTGCAATTCTGCACATGCTGTTGTAATTAAGGCACGGCCTTTCCTGGATCCTGAAATCATGGAATAAGTCCTGTGCTCAGAGAACAGTGGATGTGCTGAACGGTTTCCAGCTCTGAAAGATGCGGTGGCTGAGGGCTGGGATGGAGCTGGGTCGTGGCTGTGTCGTGGAATTAAAGCCCTGTGTTCCCTGTGCCTTCGCTGCTTGGAAGGCGCAGGAGGTGTGGGAGGGTCACGTTCCCTTCTGAGCTTTGCTTACAGTTTGATTTACTGCTCTGCCTCTTTCCCCTGTGCCAGTCCATCCCCTAACTCACGAAGGCTTGGCCCTGCCCTTGCTCTGCTTCCCTGCTGGCTCCATCTGGACTCGTGGTGCTGGTTTTAAGGTGCTGTGCCCTGGCGTGAATACTCAGCCCTTGGAAGTGCTTTGTAGCTTCTGTTTTTATTTTGGTTGGTGGGAAACCAAGCAGGGACTTTACAGGATCAGCCTCATTAACGTGACAGCGTCCACCAGCAGTGGAATTTAGGAGAGGTGGTGTTGGAGGTATGTTTTTATAAACAGGGAGCTGTGTCATCAGCTGATTTAATTAATTCCAGCCGCTGATTTCTTTCCTCAGGGCAAAGCTCAGAGGTCACTTCCCATCAGTGGCGTTGTTGATTCTCAGGTTACAGCCCCGCACATCCCTGCAGGAACACAGAATTCTGTTAATTCTCTGATGATTAAAAAAACGACAGCTAATGAATACATCTAAAAAGAGAGCTGTAGCTTGTGATGCCTGGGCTCTCATGACTGAAACGCTGACAGCTGTGTGGGATCCAAATGATTCATAATGAATCTGTGTGACAGATCCTGTGAGAGGAATTCCTATCTGTCTGCTTTAAAATATTTGCTATTTCCAGAGCTTTGCTTGTAAAACACGATCAGTAACTTCCAGAAGCACGGTGTGATGAATGTGGAGGATCCAGGCATTCTCTCGAGTTGAATTTCTATGCAATAACCTGGTTTGAGACTTTGCCCTTCCAGGGTGGGATGTGATGCTGTGGCGGAGTTTCAGTGAAGAACTGAACCACCCTCAAGGCCTGATCTGTCCAAAATTGGATAAATATTCTTTCTGTGCCTTGCTGTGGCTCCTCTGCTCCGTTCCCTCTGTGAGTGGGGCAGGAAGAGTCCCTGGAATGGCAGAGTGTGTCTGTTCTGCCACCCTTTGGGTGAGGTTCAAATCCTCATTCTTTCCATTGTGTGAACTAAGACTCCTTTGATTATTCTTCTTCAGGGAGGATTCTGAGGAGTGGCTTTTGAAGCATTCCTTTGGTATCAGCAGAAGAGCTGCCTTTCCAACTGCACTCGGAGGTGCAGCTAAAAATCTGTGTTCTTGGATGAAAACTGGCGAGAAAATGGGATTTAAAGCAGCAGGAATGCGGTTTGGGATCAGGATTGGGAGCTGGAAGGGGTCATTTTTAATAGGAGAGGGACATGGGAAGCATCTTGTGCCTTTTCTTGTGGAGGCAATGCAGCATCTTTGTTTTCACCCTTGCCCTGAGAGGAGTTAGAAGCAGGATCCTGACTGACGGATGTCTTGCTGTGCCATAATTTCATAATTAGGAAAGCTTTTAGAGACAAGAGCTTTTATCAAAACACACAGGATAATTTTAGGGGGAGGAATGAAAGCAGGAGTTAATTATTTATCCACCAGGCTTAGACAGTTCAGAGGGACTGTTTGGAAGAGTTTGTGGTGACAGGACAAAAGGGAATGGCTTCAGGCTGACAGAGGGCAGGGTTAGATGGGATATTAGGAAGGAATTCTTCCCTGGGATGGTGGGGAGGCCCTGGCACAGATTTCCCAAAAAAAAATCTGTGGTTGCCCCATCCCTGGAAGTGTCCAAGGCCAGGTTGGAGCAGCCTGGAATAGTGGAAATGTCCCTGCCCATGGCAGGGGGTGGCACTGGATGGGATTTAAGATCCTTTCCATTCCAAACCCTTCTGGGATTTGCTGATACTCAAAGTGCCATTTGGACACTGGACATTAGCAGCTTGGAAAACTCAGTCCAGAGTTCCACGGTCACTGAATGAAATCTGCTGTAAAAGTCCAGCAAGCAGAGGAATGGCAGACAAAACCAGGGAAGTTTCATTTTTCCTGTTCTGTGTTCTCAGGAGCCACAGAGTTCCAGACTCTGAGGAAGGAGAGGTTTTTTGAGCTGAGTTCTGTGCTTGGAAAACTCTTTCCAGGCTCATTCAGGGATGTGCAGCAGACTGGACAAAAGGATTCTGCCTTTTTGGTGGACTTTGCTGTGCTCTGGAGTAGTGAGGCCACACTTTTGGGTTGGGTTTTTTGGGGTTTTTTTTGGGGGGTAGTTAATGCAACACGGATTTTAATGAGGTATTTTTGCTCGTATTTTGGTGTTTTTAAGGAGACCCTCTCAAGACTAAAGAGCCACATGAAAGGATGCCTCCCTCCATCCTTGTTTGAAAACTGAGCAAGCAGGTGAACAGAGGCTGATATAGGGCAGTTACAGGTAGGAGTTTGTCTTTTTTGAAACAGAATAAAATGAAAACAAAACAAACCCAAAGCAAGTGGTTCTCATTTGCTGCAGGAAGCGCAGAGCTGGCAGGGCAGCGTGCAGAGGGGGGCATGTGCTAAAAATACCGGTTTGGGAAGATGATCTTTGCAGCTCTGTCACAGGGACTGATGCCCACAGAGGGAGCCTGGATGGATCAGAACCAGGCCAGGGGATGTTGAGGCAGCTGCAAGGATCAAAGCTCTGGCAAGAACTTTCAGCTGTGCAGATGGGAAAGTTTCAGAAATGCTGCTTTAGGGAGAGCCAAGGGTGGGTGGGATGTGAGGGCCTGGGGAGCAGGCAGGGAATTCAAGGTGATGCCCAGGTTCCAGAGCTCAAGGATGGGCAGGTAGATTTGCCTGGAACTTCTTTTTGGGGGGGGTTTGGAACCCAAAACCTGAAACCTTTGGCACTGCAATAGGAGCAAGGTAATGTTGACAAAGCAGCCGTGGAGAATTTCCTCCTCTGTGCTTGTTTTCCCTCATTTTGTCTTTTACCCTCGGTGTTATTGAGGGAGCAGGGTGTTTTTAGGAGAGCAAGGAAGCAGTTCCATGAGGGCAGAACTAATAAAAACAGCTTTTCTGAAGATTCATGTCCTCTGAGTGTTTACCTGCTGTATTTTCCCTGTTCCCTCATCACTGAGTAGCTGTTCAGAGACTGAGAAAAAACACGGTTTATTTGGACACAGCTTGGGGCTCCAACTGCTCGTTCAGCCTCACCAGTTACCATGCAGACCTTTGCAAATGCCCATTTACTGAAAATAATAATGCACATTTACTGAAAAAATATCTTCTGGCCAGCAGCAGATGGTGCAACAAGTGGGTTTCTTGTAAAAAGGGGGTTTTTTGGGGTTTTTTTTTCCCCCTCCTTTTTGGCCAGGTTTGCTTGGCTGGAGGCTGGAGGGGAATGATGGATTGTGTAAGAGCCCCACTGGCTCCAGGTCAGGCTGGGACAGCTGGGGTGTAAACAGGCAGGGCTGGCCCAGGGGATGAATGTCAGGCATGGCACAGTCCAGGGGTGGCATCCACCACCCCTCTGCCCTGCTCTCACAGCTTGGGGCTGATCCAACACCTGCTGGAGTCACTGAGGGGATTTTTATTCTGAATTTTGAGCCATTTTCTAGCTGAGCTGCTCTGTCACGTGAGCGCTGTGTGGCTTGCAGTGAGTGCAGTGGGAGGAGGAAGATTTTCAGTAAGGGAAAAAAAGCGCTTTTTTCCTGAAAACCCCACAGATGGTTGAATAGATTTAGTTGTGAAGATGTTTAATTGTTTTCAGTTCTTTGAGACAGCTCCTAAACCTGAGTCTGGTGGCTCTGGCTGTGCAGTTCAGTGGCTTTCCCAGCTTTTATTCTATACACTTGCTCTTTTTTGCTCAGCTTGGAAAAGATCCTTAAAATCGTGGGGTCCAACTTTAACCAGCACTGCCAAGTCCATCACTGAACCACGTCCCTAAGTGACCTGAACTCCCCAGCTTGATTTAATCAAACAAATCTGGAGTAACAGCCTCCAGATTGGGATTATTGAGAGCAGATCCTAGGCCTGAGCACCTGGATCATCAGCAGCTCTTTAGGAGGAGGGAGAATTCCGGCTCCAAGGGAGAGTTCAATACCTGCAGAAAGTTGGGGAATTGTTACTGGTGGGGAAAATCGGGGTGTTGTGGATGGTGGTGTAATTAAAGCACTGAATTGAGACTTGGAAATGCAAAATAAATTGTATTTAGGCTCGGAGCCTGCAAAATACTTGGGCACTGTGAGGCATAGGCTGAACTGAGGTCTGTGCCTGCTCCTACCAGCCTTTATTTCCCCTTTCTTTTCCCCGTTTTCTCACTGAAATATATAAACTTTCTGGACACTCACACTACCCCTGTTTATACAGCATCCAGCACTGCGGTGCTTTTCTGCTTGCTGACATCAGAAAGCACCATTGTAAGTACAAATAATAAAAACTAAGTACAAAAACCCCCAGAGCCCAGACTTTGCAGGCTGACACGTATTTTACCGAGCTGATGCTGATACCTGTCTGCAGTACAAGCCACTGCTTATTTTAATGTCCCAGCTGTAATGTAATCTAAATATTTAAAACAACTCACTTTTTTTTTTTTTTTTCCTTGCTGGAACCTGAGCCCTGCTCTGCTCTGAGGGTGGAGTGTGTTACATTTATTAAAAGCGAACTATGAAAACAAGCTCAGGGGATCCATCAGGTTTGGTTTGCTTCCCGTGCCTGCTGCTCTGCAGTGGGACGAGTTACAAAAACAAGTTTACTTCTGTTCCTTTAATGAGCACCTCCTCAGAGTGGATGCAGGCTTTTGTTTTTCTTTTCTTTTATTTATTTATTTTTTTCTTTCCCAGTGCTCAGGTAGATTTGTTTGGGTTTAAGAATCCCCACACAGCTCCTGGAAGCGTTAAGGGTTCAGGTTCAGCAATTTGTCCATAGGCTGGCTGTATCTCTAATTAAAATTTGCCTGTGAAGGAGGTTGAATTAAGTGGGATTTTTTTTTTTTTTTAATGATAATTTTTGAAGGATTATCTCCATGCCAGCCTGCCATGGGAGAGTGAGGAAGGAAGCAGGAGGAGATCCAGATGCACCAGGAGATCCACATGCAGGGAGCTTTGAAAGCCACCCTAAATAGCTCCAGAACAGATTAAAACATGGAATTAAGGAGTTCATTTACATGCAGCAATAAAGCCTGTGCAGATTTCCGTGGTGTAGCTGAGATTAGTGGCAGCAGACTCCCTTCACTTGGGTCCTGCTTACCTCTGAGCAGGAGGCTGTTGTCAAAAATAGCATTTTAGAGCCATTGAAATGCAGCCTGGGAGGTGTTGCCATGGCTTTGTGCAACCGGGCCAGTTCTCACTCTGATTGGGAATTTATTTCAGCTTTTTTTGCCCCAGTGCTGTTTGGACAACTCACAGGGATTTTTCTGTGAGTGGCATCACTCTGAGACCCCTCTCTGTGCTCCTCTGCTCTTCGTCTCCTTCAGGAGTCGTGGCTTGCTCCAGTTTGGATGTTTTTGATAATTAAAGTCCCAGCCTTTCTCTCTTTTCCCCACAACGAGGTTCCTGCATGTTTGACTGAAATGTTGGGCTCGATTTGATCAACAGCAGATTCTCCTGCCTTAATCTCTGTGTGAAATTCTGTGATTTCCTGAAATCCTGGCTCATTTTCATTCTCTTTGCTGTGTTCCTGTCATGTTTTCCTTCCAAAGATCACTGAAATCCAATATTTTAAAGTCACCAAACCCTGTCCCCTCTCCTTAGCAGGTGCCTCCTTCCTGTGCCTCACCTTACGGGAGGGGAAATTAATTAATTAAGAATCAGCTGATTGTTCCAATTAATGATGCTGACTCCAAACACACCTGCACATGTAATACGTAATAAATATAAACCCCACTCTTTACAGAGTGTTTATTGCCGTTTATTCTGAGGTTTGAGCTGAGATTTCTGGGTTTCTTTTGGGAAAAAAAAATTAAGAGAGGGGAAGTAAAGAGTAAAGGCAATATCTAGGAGAGATTAATTCCCGTTTTTCCTGTGGGAATTGGAAGATGGTTTGGCATTTCTGGGTGATTGACCATCTCTTCTGGGAATCCTGGAGGTAAAATCAGCTTTAGTCCATCAGATCACCAGGGGGGAGTGACTGACTTTGGATGCTCGCTGTTATTTTGAGAGCTCAGCAGCGCTGGGCACTCCTGAAAACCCAAAAACCTCTGGAGAAGGAGGCTCAGGACAGGGGCAGTGCCCTGAGATATTTAATTTATCCTTTTTTTCCTGGAAATCCGGCTTTGCCCTTGTGCCCACAGGATTCTGATGTGCCAGGAGTGTTTGGGGCAGTCTGGATAAAGGGAGATCAGGGGAATGGCTTTTCTGAATGGACACAGATTAATGGGAATTTATCCTACACTTATTTTTTTTTTAATACTCACGGTTACTCTCCATTTACCCCTTTGTTTGCATTCCTTTGCGTGAGGAATAATTAATTAATTTCCCTTAGTTTACCCAAACTCTTCTGCATTGTGTGGAACAGAAATCTCTGGTGCAGTTTAATTCTTCAATATCCAGGGTTGCATCTTGTCCCTGGCTGTGTTATTTAGAAAAAAAACAGATGCCTCATCTTTTGCTGAATGTCTATTTTATGTGCTCTAATTGTGCTATTATGTGGTGATAATTAAGAGTTCTGCAAGGGCTGTGTGTGTGAGCTGCTAATCTGGAGTAATGTCAGAGCATCCAGGCCTTCAGCAGGCAGCATTTTGAAACCCTTTTAATAAAAAAAAAAATGTAAATTCTTTAAAAAAACAAAACCAAAACCCAGTAAATTCAGTTCAAGTGAAGCTATTTCTTAAGTATTTGGCAAAATACACAACCCCAGTTCCAAAGGATTGTTTGCAGATGAGATCCACTGAAAAGTTCAGTTGGGGAAATGAAAATGGGGAATGAAGCATTCCTGACTAATATCAGTTTTTACTGTTTGTTTAATCTCTGCTTGCTTTTATTCACTTGGTTGAGGTGCTGGAGCTGGGCAGATGATTAAACTCATCTGTTTTTCTTGTCTCAGCAATTGTTTTTTCATCATCATTTAGGGCAGGTCTGACTGTAATTCCAGTGAAGTTAGAGGAAAACCACTCCTGAAAATCCCATCAGCCTCAGTTTTGCCTCTCCAAGAGTTCAAACTGGGTTTTTCCTTCCTTATTTTAATCCTGTTCGAAGATTTATCCCTGAATATAGACAACGTTGCTTTTAAATTACTCTGCATTGTTACTTCGACTCGCAAATCTGCTGCTGCAGCTGGGAGTCTAATTTGAATTAAATCAAAATGTCTGTTTAAGGGGACGTTGCTGACAGGGAAATCACGGAAATTGTAATTACATGTTCCAATGCCACGACACAGATTTCTTCAAGGTTAATTTGGAACATGCTGACACATCCTACATGTACAAACTATATTAGATGCAGTTCCTCAACAGCCACTTAAAATATTTGGGGAGGTATTTTTTTTTTTCTCCTCATGATTTAAATCAGCCTAAAAATCAAAGTTCTGAAGGCAAATTCAGAGAGACATTCTTGAGGAAGCAGCATCTGTTGACAGTAACATCTCATTTTTGTTTCCCCCTCTGAGTTCATGGCAGCTCCCACTGTTTCCTGACCCTCTTTTGCTTCGAGAGAACACAAAAAAGGAGAATTCCTGTCCTTACACGCCCTCCCAAAACTGGCAGGGAGTTGAGCCTCTTCTGGAGGAAAAAATGAAGAGGTCACGCCTGTCCAGAAAACCTGAAACCCCCGAGCTGCACCCACCCAGCTCCTGAGAAAATCCTTTGAAATACTGAATTTGGGGGTGTTTTCCCAAACCCGATCACGACCTTGGACTGAAACCCAGCAGTTTGGGGCTGGGTTTTCAGCTGTTGTTTCCAGCAGAAATACGGTGATTTTTGGAAATGTCCAAGCCTTTTTTATTGTTGTTGTTGTTTTTTTGCCTACAGAGAAAAAAAAAGGATATTTATATATCCTTTATTATAAAAAAAGCTTTATTTTTGCAGGACGTTTTGGTCTGATTGTTTTATCCTCTGCATGTATGAGAATATAGTGAAAATGTCCCCTCCTTTGTGCTGAAAATGAGAGAATTTCCAGCCTTTACCCCCCCAAGGAGCTTTGTTTTTTGGGGTGTTCTTTCCAGGGGATTCAATATTCAGGAATCTGCTCGTTTTGCTGCTGCTGCTTCATCTGGTGGGTTTTTTTTTAGCAATAATAGAAATATTTGTGGTTTTTGGAGCCAGATGATCCAGGCAGGATTTGGGAGCAGGGGCTGCTCCTAAAGCCCCATTGCTGTGGTGTCCAAGCAGTTTGTGGAGCACGTGGAGTTTGGTGACACACAGAGCTTTTAAACACCAATTTGGTTAATTTAATCCAATTCTTGAATGCTTTTTGTTTCTCCTAAATCTCAGAAGCAAATCCATCCATGTATTGAATCATATCCTTCCCCAGGTGTTCACTTCTTGCTCTTGGTTCCCAAAGGGCCTGATTGAAACTTTTCAACAATTAATAATTAATTCTGCTTGTTCTGACCGATGGAATTGTCCAGCTTTTGTAGGATACCGCCAATCCCTTCTGTGGGGACGGCAGTTTGAGGTGCCCCAAGCTGTAAGACCCCAGAATTTGGGTATAAATGTGTGCAATGTATAAATCACACCAGATTTGGAGGCTTTTTGCAATATGAAAACGCTTGGGGAGAAGGAAGGTGGAATGTGGAGGATTTGTTTCTCAGGGAAAGATCTCCTTTAGCCTTCAGCTCTTCCAGCGCCAAGAGAGAAGATTTCCATCTCCGTCCTGTTTATGCATGGAAAGCTTTGATATCCAGCCTCTGCTCTTCCCCATCTCTTCTCTCCTTGATTTTAGCAGAACTCAAATTCGGGTTGCCCAGCTGCTGGAATGCCATTTCCCAGAGTAATTAATGGTTTGATGAGCGTATTGGGGTGAGTTTTGCGGGTTTGGGGGTCCCAGTTCTCCGAGGAGGCGGCTGGAGCCTCGTCCCGCAGTTCCTGCAGCAGAGATTAATCGGTTCAGACAAGCTGCTGAGCAAATACAGAGGAATTCTCGGGGCTCGGGGAAGGAGCGACCTAAATAATTGCCCCGTGATTCTGCTGTGGCTTTATTTCCATGTGAAATGGGAGTGACTGAGGGAATAACCATCATTTTTTGGTTATTTCAGTGGCTTTGGTAAGATAAAGTATGAAAATCGTGTGGGAGGATATTCAGATTTGGGGTTTTGGATGGAGTGTCCTATAAAGGCTCTGGGAGGAGCAGGCCTAAAAGAACCCACCCTATTTTGATTTATTTACGTATTTTAAACCTGCCCGTGGGTTTCTGAGTTCTGAGGTGTTGGAAACATTTGGGAAATCCTTCACAGGAGTGCAAATAATGTTTGTTAACACCTGTCCCACCGTGGGGAGCTGGGACAAGAATTTGTGTTTTCACAACTCTTTGCTGTTCAAACCAAGAATTCATCACACGGCCTTGGAGAGGAACAAATAGACTTGAAAATTGTCTCAAAATAAGAGGTTTTTTAGTTAAATCTTACCTGAAACCAGCACTACTGAAATGCCTTTGTTCTGCTTCCCCTCTGTGGTTTGGGATTTGAGTTCAGTGTGGGGTTTGGGTTCCATTTTCCCATCTTCCAGCTACTCTGAATTTAATCTTGAATAAGTGATTTAATCCCTGAGATTACAACCCGAGTTAAATTTGGGATTATCCTAATTTATGCCCGGGAGCTGTGCCCTTGGAGGGGTTTGTGAACATGTTAAAATTAAATGTCCGCTGCCATTGCTTTTTGGCAGGAATTCTCTTTACTTAATGATCCATTTCTACCCATTTTCCATGGATTTTACTGTTGTGGTCGAATATTGAAAATGATAGAAATAAAATTGCCAACACAGAAAGAACCAGTTCAAACCCCATTACTTGGGGTTGTTTTTAAAATATGTTCATTTCCAGCTGTCATTTATGACCTGTTTTATTACAGGCCCAAATTAAAAAAAAAAGGTACAGTACATGGAATGGAACTAAAGTCAATGAAATAAAACGAAAATAAATGGAATAAAATCAGTTGAAGCCAGCGCTTCGCTTGGTGCGGAGATGGGGAGGGAGAATGGATGCATGACAAAAAAGAACGTGCAGAAATAGCCAAAAACATGCTCTCTTTTCATATTTTATTTTTATAGCTTTTAAATTTATTTATTTATTTTCTTTTATTTGGTTTTTTATTTGTTTATGTAATAGAATTTAAATTTATTTATTTATTTATTTATGCCTGGTGCAGAGATGGGGAGGGAGAATGGACGCATGACAAAAAAGAACATGCAGAAATAGCCAAAAAAATGCTCTCTTTTCATATTTTATTTTTATATCTTTTAAATTTATTTTTTAATGTATTTGTTTAATATAATGTATGTATGTATTTATTTATTTGGTTTAATTTTATTTCTTCATTTTACACTTCATTTTTTCTATATTTTCTTTTCGTTTTATGCAAGAACGTGCAAAGAATAATGCCTGACCTAAACGGCGGCAAGCCAGGGCAGGGTAGGAGTGGTGCAGAAAAAAAAAACCAAACGAATATTCTGGAATCTCTGGCCCAGCAGTGCTGGTTGAAGGCTGAATTCCAGGGAGAGGTTGGATGATTTCTGCTGCCGTGTCGGGCTTCTTACTCACTGCGGAGTTGAGCAAGCGCAGGACACGCTGGGCGAGTTCCCGATTTCGCGTTTGGTGTTTGAGAAACCCTCGCTGGCGCTGGCAGCTCCTCCTGGCACGGCACAGCCTGGGAGGATTTGGAGCAGAGGGAAAACTCAGGCTGCAGCCTTTGGGAAGAGCTTTCTGCTGATGGATGCTTTCACCGTGGCTCAGGTGTGTCCTGAGCGGGGAGAAATTCGAATTTTCCAGCCAGCTTTTCGACGCAGACTGAATTTCTGTGTTGTTTGAGGTCTCTGGCTGGTAAAAGGATCACCTGGAGGGAACGTGGGAGTGCTGTGCTGTCAGCTGGGTGCATCTGCAGCGGGGCAAGCAAATGGTTAATATTAAAAAACTCTGCCTTTCAAATTGTCACAGCAGGGGCTGCATTTCATGCTTGACATTAGCCAGGCTGTTCCAGCTCCTGCTTCTCTCCCATCCTGCTTTTCATCCCTCCTCCCTCCTTCACGTTTTCTAATGCATCTCCTATTCAGTGTGGCTAATAAGCAAATTTGTCATCTGCTTATTTTTGTCTTTGCTAGCCCTCCCTCCTGCTCAGCCCAAATTACCAGTGAGGCCAGGAATTGCAGATAAAACTGGGAATTATCCTTTGCTGCAGGGCAGCTTTGCAGTCCCCGTGCCAAGCTGACTTCACTCGTGTGGCTAACCAAAAAAAAACCCCAAAAACCTGGGAATTTGGGATGTTGGAGGGTACAGATTGAGGTTTGAGAGGCGTCTCCTTGACAGGGAATTTTGTGGGGACGTTTTTGCCCTGCTGCTGATGGGTATTTGTTCTTCAAACTGGTAAAAAAATGTCAGAAATAAATACAGCAGGATTGCTCAGTGGAGGTGGGTGTCATGTTTTATAAGCTCCTAGGAAGAAAACAGTCCTTACTCTGGAGAATTCACATTGAACCTAAATAAAAAGAAAACGACATAAGGACAGAGAAAAATGGAGGGGTTTGGGGTTTTTTGTTGAATGGGAAGATGATGGAACAGCAAATAATGGGCTTTAAAGTAAAACGGGGTGAAAAGAAAGAGGTTTGATCCCCCCCATTGCACATTTGGTCTGCACACACCTTTCATTTCCTGAAATAAAAGTGAAAGGGATAGAAAATGAGTAAGTGGAAGTTAAAAATCACTCCCTGTGCCCACAGCCTGGGATCTGCTGGATCCAAGAACAAATTCCTGCCATAATTCTTCAGCCAAGCCTGGCAAACCGACTAAAGGTTGGATGCTCCTGGATGGAATTGGTTTTGACAACCTTGAGTCTGTCATTCCAATGAAACGCTGTTGCTTCAAATTTAGCAAAAATCAGACTCTTCTTCTTTTTTATAGCCCTAGAAACTTTGGGGTCTTATTGTTCCCTGCTCCCTTTCTCCCCAGGGCTTCTCGCAGTGCTGATTTGTCCCTGGCTCCCAAACTGAGGAGAAGCTTTAGGAGATGTCAGTTAATAACTGGGGCACTGGGAACTCTCAGAGCAGCCTGGATTTCACCATTAGAGCTCTCGGGGTTTTGATTCCTTGGCAGGAACGTCATCCCAATCTGGAAATGGATTTATAGCAGCGCACAAGGGGGATGTTCTTGTCAGCTTTCGCGGCTGTGGGGTTAAGTGATGGTGGAACAGCGCTAAGTGGTGTCAGCTCTTGGAGAACCTGGCTCCAGAAAACTGCATTTGCTTAAAAATTCATTTAAAGTAGTCCTGGAATTAGCTTGACTTTTCCTTGCAGATTTCTCACGTTCACGCGTTCCTGGGTTTTAAGGTATTTTCATTTTCTGGGCAACAGCCAGGGAAAATAAATAAAGCCAACAGAGATGTGCACATCTGGCAGCTCCCCGAGTCCTTAGGCATCCTCTTCTCTAAGGATAGCAGGTACAGAAATTTAAATGCAAACCAAAAGGCTCTTGGAAACGGATTATTCCCCTCAAAATGTGATTTGCTCTCCCGAGTGTTCAGCTGGAAGGGCAGATGTCAGGTGCCATCACAGGGGGTGTTCTGTGAGGCAGGATACAAAATCTGAACTTTTATTAAACCTGAGTTTTCTTAGGGACAGATTTCCTTTGGAAAACTCAGGACATGGTCAGGACGCGCATTAGAAAATTCAGAGATGCTGAAGTTGTCCTCAGCTCTTCAAGATGCTGTGAGACAGAGCTGCTTGATGTGTGTTTGTGATTTCCCCACCAGACTGACTTTTTAAAGGGAATTTTTGTGGCTTTTTGGGTGCTGGCTTTAAACAGCGAGACCTTTGCCTAAGGATGAGGCTCTCAGGACGCCTTTGGGCTAATTTCAACAACTGCTCTGTGTTTAATTCCCATCCCCACCACCCCCCTGCCCTCCTTCTCATCCCTGCTGTCTCCTTTAATAGCTTCTGGTGCTCTCTTTCGGCTCCAGGGATCAGTAATTAAGAAATCAGCCCCTGGATAAGCACTGGGAAGTGCTGCTGGTAAAGCTGCTGCTCTCGCCCAGCCTCTGACAGAAAATGAGCAAAGACAGCAACACAGCTGTAATAAAGCATGGCCAGAATCCAGAGCCCCTGGGATTGGAGCTCTCCTCATCTGGCTGTGCCAAGGAGCAGGAGAAATGTCTCAGTGAACTGGGAATTAGGGAGGGACAAATTGGAGTTTCACTCTTGAGAGGTGCTGTTGGTGTCCTCCTGCAAAAAGGAGGATTTAGGAAGCTGTTTGGGGGATTAAGGGGTGGGTTGGCTGAGTTGGAGCTGTTCAGATGCTCTGCTCTGTGTTTGGAAGGAAAAAGCAGCAAGAAAATCAAACTTTGGGGTTTATTTGTTCCCAGTGTTAGCTCAGCTCGAGTCAGTTCAGAGCCTGACTCCTAAAAAACTGCTCTGATTCCTAAAAAACTGCTCTGAGTCTGAAGTGCAGCTTTTCAGATTTTGGTGCTTGTCAGCGCAGTGAGTTTGGGATCTTCTCCTTATTTTGAACTTGATGTGGCAAACGGCTTTTGCTTCTCTGATAGGATTTGGGAGAAATGTTTTGCAGCCCTGCTGTGTGTCCCAGGCTGAGTATGACACAGATAGACACAGAAATGCAGCCTGAGACACAGAAATGCAGCCTGGGACACAGAAGTGCAGCCTGAGACAGAAATCCAGCCTAGGACACACAAATTTAGCCCTAGGACACACAAATTTAGCCCTGTATTGCAACTCTAACTCCACTACTAGGGAAAATTTACAATTTCTTCCCAATTTCAAGCTCAGTTTTTTTGGGGTGAATGTGTTCATTAGAAATAAGAAATGGGCCCTGTGTTTCTCCATTTCTGTCACATTAATAGACTGGAAAATTTAAGGCCAGAGTTCTGTTGGATTCTGTATTTAGAGCTATGAACAGCAGGTTTACAAAAATTTATGAGAGCATGTAGTGACAAGGGATGAGGGGATGGCTTCAGAGTGACAGAGGGCAGTTAGATGGGATTTTTGGATGGGATTTTTTCCCTGGGAGGGTGGGGAGGCCCTGGAATTCCTGGATTTCCCAGAGAAGCTGTCCCTGCATCCCTGGAAGTGTCCAAGGCCAGGCTGGAGCAGCCTGGGACAGTGGAAGGTGTCCCAGCCCATGGCAGGGAACTGGATGAGTTTCCCGGTCCCTTCCAACCCAAACCCTTCTGGGATTCCATGAAACACTCATTTAGAAGTCAAATGCAGTTGGGCTGGTGCGGGTTTGGAATGGAATTTTGCATTTTGCTCTCCCTTTGCATATGGAAAAGGTTCAGTTCTCTCCCTGTGATGCACGAAATCCCAGCCCCTTTTATCTGAGCTGTTTCTCTCAGGTTGCTGAAATGACTTTTCAAAGAGTGGGAGGTGGGAAACAGAACAGGCAGAGCTGGGCAGGTGAAGATTTCCATGGGGCCCCTCCCAGAACAAGCTCATGTGGATTTTTCCAGCTCCTGGATGATGTTTCCATGAGGAATATTTGGAGGAGCACCATTTCTTGGTGCATTCGTGGCAGTTTTTGAAACTCTTAGCTGAAGGATTTGGGGTTTTAGACCTATATGATTTTTATTTCCCTTTAAGAGCTGTTGGCAAATGTTGGCTGAGGGACAAGGAGTTGGTGGGGAAAGCTCGTGATCCACCTGGAATACAGAATTCCTGCTAGATCCTGTAAGGATGCGCTGAACAAGAGGAGCTTGGACAAATTAAAGAACTCCAAGTTCTGTGTCAGGTACCCAAGTGAGTCCCTGGGCACTGCAGTTTTCTTTGTGTTCACAGTTCTTCAGGAGCACGATAATAAATGAAATAACATCTCTGCCTTTCCCTCTGCACTGAAGGGGCCACTCCTGAAATGAGGGAGGTCGGCTTGTCCGTGTTTATATGGACACTAAAACCCCTCAGCCCTGCAAGCTGTGCTCCAACTGCTGTTTTTCTAAGTGAAATTGTTTGAAAACGTGTTGTAGTTTAGCTTGGTATAGCAAATCCATGCCTAAACATGAAAATGGGGCTGGGGGATTACATTTATAACCAAGGACTTGTTTAATTTCTCTGCTGAAAAACCTTTCCCACGGTGAAAACATGGATTTTTCACTCGGTGTGGTGCAAATCCTTAAAGAGAGACCACAATCCCAGAGGGACACGGATCCAAAGACTCCCTGTTCCTTAATTTATATCTGACTTGGGATTTTGTGACAAGCTGGGAATCTCTCTTTCAATGCCTCAACAAACTTGTAGCTCCAGTTACACTTTGAAGGTGCAGCGTGGGTGGATTTTATTACCTGGTCTGAAGGCAGGAGGTCTGAACCCAGTTTTTCATGATGCAAGGAGTGTCCTGCAGTGTTGCTGTCCCAGGGAACGTTGGAGGAGCTGGGGTTCCTTGTGGAAAAACCAAACTTCAAGGGGCAGACACCACAGCCTTTCGTTGTGAGCTGCATTCCGGAGGGCTTTGGCCACAAAAACTGCCCTGGCCTTGTGTGGAACGGCTGGAACATGAACGGGGCTCCTGTTCTGACCCTCCTTTGGGGCTCGCTGGAAATTCTGGGAATTCTGGGTTGCACTTCCTAAGCTTGTACAAAGAACTGAGCAGGGAAAGGGAACGTGGAGAATTTCTGTGTTTAAGGGAAGGATGCTTGGATCTCCTTTAGCCTTCAGCTCTTCCAGCACCAAGAGAGAAGATTTCCATCTCTCCATCCTGTTTATGCATGGAAAGCTTTGATATCCAGCCTCTGCTTTTTCCCATCTCTTCACTCCTCAGTTTTAGCAAAACTCAAATTCGTGTTGCCCTGCTGCTGGAATGCCATTTCCCAGAGTAATTAATGAAGCACCAAGTCTGGTTTAATGAGTGTGTTGGGATGAATTTTTGCTGGTTTGGGGTCCCAGTTCTCCCCACAAAATACAGCAGGTTTGCTCAGTGGAGGTGGGTGTCATGTTTTATAAGCTCCTGGTAAGAAAAGAGTCCTTACTCTGGAGAATTCACATTGAACCTAGATAAAAAGAAAACAACATAAGGACAGGGGAAAAAAAAGGAGAGGTTTGGGGTTTTTTTGTTGAATGGGAAAATGATGGAACAGCAAATAATGGGCTTTAAAACTTGGTGGGAAGGAAAGAGGTTTGATCCCCCCTTGGCACATGGTGAAGGATCATTTGCACAAAATGAAGGAGGATCATTTGCACGAAATGAAGGCTCTTGAAGGGTGTTCTGTGAAATTCTGGGTGTGCTTGGAAGGTACCAGAGGTGTTTTGTGCAGGGCTGCGTCTGTCACATCCCCTGCCCCACACTCCTGCCTTGTCACGGGCTTCTGGAAGGAGCCTTGTTCAACCAAACGAAATCATTTTCACCACATCAGTGACCAGAATTATGCCATTTAATTAAAATATGTCTAGACAAATAACCTAAGGGGGGAGAGAGAGTGAGATGATGTGTAAGAAGTGTTGGAGGTTCCTGTGTGGGGACCGTACTAAACAAATTTATGAGCAGCTGCTTTTCTCTCCCAAGTTATCAGGAGGACTGGAAGCACAGCTCAGAGGATGTCCTGTTAACGTCTGTTGCCAAAATTGAAATAGAGATTTTATTGGGAGTATTTGGTGAGCAGAATAACCAACACACTCAGAAGTTGTGCAGCATCTCTCAGCTGGCTGTCAGTGGCTCTAAAAACCATCCTGAACTTTCCCTTTCGATTCCCAGCTCCCAAACTGGCTTGGGGGCAGTGCCCTTGGACGGTTTTTGGAGCCCTGAGCGCCCCAAGGAGCAGCTCTCACCGCGAGGTCAGGACCTGGATTCCCACCCTGCTGCAGCCCTGCCCAGAGTGACATCCCTGAGCTATTTTGAGTGTCCTGCCCCGGAGTTTTGAGGATAATTGCACCCTGGGGAAAGCCAGATCCCAGCCAGCTGCTTGAAATGGGCATTCCACAAGCAGCTCGCTGCTTTTAGCGTGCTTTCTTGTTGTTTTGTTTGTTTTTTTTTCTCTAAGCTGTTTCCAAGAACTGCTTAATTTTATGGGGGCTTGTTAATATTTATTGTTTTGTAACTCAGGCATTGGAAATCCGGGTTCAGGTCAGGATTGTGCTGACCTGTCCCTTTGTACTGTGACTGCCTTGTTTTTCGGGCAGAGATGTGTCTGTCCCTTGGGACAGCTGCAGGAAGAGATTCATTAACACCTGTGAGATTGAAATATAGGCACATAAATAATTTACTAAATAATACAGGGAGCAGAGGGCAGAGGGAACTGAGAAAATAGACAGGAGACTCAGTGTGGCTGAAGTGTTTTGCTTGTTTTGCCCAGTTCTGTTCCAAACCCTTTCTGAGGAAATTGAGGAAAAGAAATTGTAAGGTCTTAAAAATCACTCTAAAAATCATCCTTGGCTTCTCTGCACATAGTTGAGAGTAATATTTTTTTCTAGGTTAGCTGGGCATGGAGTGGGATATAACACCATGCACAGTTGTGTCTAGCAGTGCTACAATCAAACCAGACTCATTTCTATAGATCTCCATTTAAATGCCACAAATATCCATATTTTAGAGGGATTTTCACACCTTGAGCACGGCACAGCTATTGAAGCATTGTTCATTAAGCAGCAGAGAAGCAAATCATATTCCCTGCATGCCACTGCTCTTGGACAGCCAGTCATAAATATTTTAAAATGCTTCATTGGGAGCTGTTTCTGCAAAGTGTTTGGAGCTCCTTTGGAGGGAATGGGGCAGAATTTCTGGGCTGCCCTGGTCTGAAATGGAAGGATGAGGCAGAGCTGGGCTGGCAGCCCAGGCACCAGCTGGTTCGAAGCACTGGCAGCTTTTGGAAGGAGTCGCTGTGGCAGTGCTGAGGCTGTCAGGGCCTCGCAGAGTGCTTGGAGCGGGATTGCTGCGCATCAGAATTCCCTTTTCAGAGTCACACCAGGAATCTCTGCCTCCCTCCCTCCCGTCGTTCTTTGTGGATTCCTGTTCCTAAGCAGAGCTCCTGGCTTCCCTAACCAAGTAAGGAGGCTTTCTGCTGCTCCAGATGTCTGTGTGGAACATTCCAAGGAGGGTTCCAGCACGGAGGTCCTGTAGTTTTCTCGCAGTGCGATGTGCCAGCTGACCTGCGGGTCAGGCAGCGCCGTGGTGCCAGAGCAAAGCCTGAACAAACTGAGTTGTCCTTGAATAGCCACCAAAAGCGTGAAGTTTTATGCTTAAAATCAGCGCAGGTTCGGGCTGAGTCTCTCCTAGGGAACACAATAATTCTTGCATCGTTCGTATGTTGAGCTCAGCTCGGTGTCTGGTGCAGGCCCAAAGTGCGAAAACCTCTCCAACACCCTGCAGCTCTCCTGGAAGATGAGGGGTTATCCCTGGCAGGACAAAGTGCTGGATGTGCCTGCAGGAATGGAGGTGGGGTGGAGGAACCAGGGAAGGGGCGATCCCGTGGGCACGAGCGTTTAGTGTGGCGCTGCAAATCAGATGTGGCACGGGACGGCTGGGGTACAAATACACGGGTGCAGCAACTGCTCACTGCAGGAGGAATCACCGAGAGTGAGGCTTTACATTCCTGAAGGGACAAGAAGAACACGAGACAGAGCAGCAGCCATTACATCAGTGAAGAAAAAGTGGGGTTTGCTGGGGTTGTCACCTGTGTGGGATGAGGTGACGCTGGCAGCTCCTTGCTGCAGTTTCTCTAGAAATGCGAAGAAGGAGCTTGTTTGCATTGAAGCTGCGTGTCTTTGTTTGAAGAGGGTTTTGAAGAGGGCTTTCTGCTCCACAGCTGTGTCACTTACACGTATCTGGGTGTGTCATTTCTGTCCCAGTCGTGGGCAGCGTGCTCATTGCCACTTTTGACGGGTTTATGTGGGGGCTGGCACACGGCGGGGCCTGTGTGGAAAGGCAAAGCTTTGACAGTGTTTTCTCCTAAAAAAAGGAGAGTGCTGGCTCTCTTGTGGCTCTGTGGGGTTTTGAGGAGTGATTGGCACGAGCCTGGAGACGGAGGAGAGGGAATGATGCCACGCAATTCCTGCCTGCGGCTCTGCGGGGTGCGGGCGAGATCTGAGGCTTTCGTGCAGATCCCGCGCTGCTCCTGGTGTTTCTCTGCTCATCAAAGCGATTTCTCTCCTCCCCTCTTTCTTATTTCCAGAAAAAACCCCATTATATTCCAGTGCTTATCCCTGTAAATTCAGACTGTGGCTTTATTTTCGTTCCTTTCCCTGCGTTTTACAGCTCTGTGCTGTAAAACCCCTGAAGTCTGAATTCTTCATTAAAGATTCACCCTGAAGTGTTCATCAGCTTCAGCCAGGCTATTTTTAGAGCTGCAGCCTTCGATGCCAGTCGTGTAATTGCTATTATGTGATTACTTATGGTTTTGCCAGTTGAAACAGCTTTTTGGAAAACTGCTGCTTCATAAAGTAGAATCTAATTGTCCAAAAATGTTGTGGAACATCCATCCTTGGAGATGCTCAGAATTTGACTGGACGTGGCCCTGAGCAACCTAAACCCTCTGTGAAGGTTGGACTGGATTTATCTTCCAACCCCTGCTTCTGGGTTTATTTTCCCCTGGATTTATCTTCCCAACCAACCTGATGCTGTGAATGAAAACTAAAATCTGAATCATCTCTCACCTGCCTTTGAGGTGACAGGAATAAACAAAGATCCATTAAGCGCAAAGAGCTTCTCTCTAAGGATCTCCAAGCAGGTTCATGATGAATGAAGCTTCTCTCCCCTTTTCCCATCAGTAAAGGACAATTAAGATGAGACTTGATTGTGGTGATAAGGTGGGATTAATCTGGTGCTAAAGGACGTTAAGATGCTCTGTTTGTGTCGTGGTTAACACATTAACCTGGGATAAATCCATCTCAGCCCTGCATTTCCCATCTCTGTGGCGTTTGGAGGGAAAGGAGAATTTCCTTGTTAACCTCATTTTTTCCGAGCAGAATGAAAAATCCAGCTAATTGTGGAGGGTGCAGTCTCTGCCAGGCAATGCATGATGCAATCAGAATGCAACGCTATCAGATGCAGCCTTTAATAGCCAATTATCTCCGTGCTTGGCAATCAGAGCCACTGGAGGTGTGTGGGGCTCACCTGGAATCAGGTGTAGCCCGGTTCACCATGATTCCTCGGCAGGGGGACCAGAGGCAGCCTGAGCCTCAACAATCCTCGCTTTTCTGGCTAAAAATCCCCTCTGGATGAAAAGCAAAATTGAGGATGCTGGGAGGATAACCTGTGCCACGACCAGGTGAGGCGTGAGGGTGAGCAGGGAAAGGCACAAACACCTATTTGTGCAGAGCAGCGTGCTGGGAAAGGCAGAGCATCCAGACACAATTCCAGGAAGGCAGGGGAAGGAGGGGCTGCTACCAGCAGCGATTGTTTCGTTTAGTAATTAGGGCTTAAATCTCCTCGAAGCGAAATAAAGCAGAGGATGTGAGCTCGTGGAGCCCTTCCTCCTCCCATTCCCCACGCTTCCTCACCCTGTTTTTTGGGTTTTTTGGCAGATATTCATGGATGTGGAGGCTTTGGGGTAGAGCAGGTGTTTGGGGGTGAAGAGTAGGGTATTTTTATGGTCTTGTCTCTGCTGTGACCTTGGCTGAGCTGCTCCCTCTGTTCTTTTAGCTTCCTTCCACCCAGTAGATGCATTTGAAGGCTGAGCTAAATCTCCGCGCACAAAACCTCCTTTTTCTGGAGTGCAGTAAAGAGCGAGATGCTACAAATCTGGGAATATTGAAGGAAAATCTCTGTAAATCGTTGGTGTGCTGTGCTCTCCCTTTCCAGGGGGCACACGGAGGTGGGAGCAGGGCAGGCTGGCAATGTCAGCCTTGTTCCCCGAGTGCCACCTTTGTGGCCAGGTGTGTGTTTGCCCTCCTCTCCCTGCCCCAGCCCCGGTGAAACAGGAGGCTGTGTGTGCTGGCACAGGGGCTCTGTGCCTCCCTGGAAGGTGCCAGCAGCTGGGAAATAAACACCCCCTTTTCTGCAAGAGGATAAACACCCCTTCTTCTGTGCCCTGCTATCAGATGGCCTTTGGGCTTATTTTCAAACACTGAGTCCATTAACAATCAATTTGAGAGCTCTGGTGATTTATCTCCAGATTGGAGACCACATCCAATGCCAATATTCTTCACCTCAGCAAGTGGTTTCTGGGAGAAAACACCTTTTTGTCCTTGTTATGCTGGTTTAGATTGGAATATTCTTGACATCAGGGAGAGATCTATGGGAGAAATCATGTTTATCTTCTTCCAAGCTGTTTTGGGTTGAAATATTCTTCATGCCAGGAAGAGGTTTCTAGGAGGAATCACCTTTCTTCCTTGCTGTGCTGGCTTGGGTTGAAATATTCTTCACCTCAGGAAGAGGTTTCTGGGAGAAATCACCTTTTTTTCCTTGCCATGCTGGTTTAGATTGGAATATTCTCCACATCAGGAAGAGATCTCAGGGAGAAATCACCTTTATTTTCTTCCAAGCTGTTTTGGGTTGAATCCAGGTTGTGAGCTTGGATCTCCACCCTGATCTCCAGCTGCTGTGCACAAATTCCAAACATTTCTTGTGTGCCCAGAGCAGGCAGCAGCACGTGCCTCCCTTCCACATCCATGCGGACAAACAGCATCTCCTTCTTGCAGAATTGACCTCAGACCGAAGCAAATGGCTGCAACCACTCCAATCCCTCCTTTTTCCTTTCTCTCTCCTGGCTGGGGATGGAAAGGAGCCACCTCTTCACAAAATAAAGATTTGTAAAGCAGCGATTTTTGCCACCAGTGGCTGCTGCCCTCTTTGATGTTCTTGGCACCGCTGCTGGCTCCCCAGAGCAAGCTGGCAATTCCAGCCTGTCCTTCTCTTGCCTCATAGCTCAGGGCTATATTTAGTAGTTTCAAGTTGCAACAGATCTGGAAGTTGTTCCCTTCAGCTGCAGCGGAGGCTGGGTCTGTCCTGGTCCGGGGAGGCTGAAGGTGTCAGAGCAGAGCTGGAGCTCAGGCTCAGGCAGTGCCCCCAAAGCTCTTACCTGCACAGAACCTCGCGCTACTGCAGGTTTTAGTGCCTGGCTTTTGCCTGAATCCTAAAGCTGGGTGCAGAAATTCTGCCTGTGGTTCTTGCTGGGTGCAGAAATTCTGCCTGTGGTTCTTGCTGGGTGCAGAAATTCTGCCAATGGTTCTTGCTGGGTGCAGAAATTTTGCCTGTATTTTTTTTCTGGGCATAGAAATTCTGCCTATGGTTCTTTCTGGTTGCAGAAATTCAGCGTACAGTTCTTGTTGGGTTGCAGAGATTCTGCCTGTGGTTTTTTCTGAATATAGAAATTCTACCTATGATTTTGGTGGGTGCAGAGATTCAGCATGCAATCCTTGTTAGGTGCAGAGATTCTGCCTGTGGTTTTTTTGGGTGCAGAAATTCAGCGTACAATCCTTGTTAGGCGCAGAAATTCTGCCTGTGGATTTTTCTGGGTGCAGAAATTCAGCATACAGTCCTTGTTAGGCGCAGAAATTCTGCCTGTGGATTTTTCTGGGGGCAGAAACTCTGCGTACGAATGTCGCCGGGTGCAGAAATTCTCGCCTGGGATTTCTGGGACGCCCTAAGTGTCATTTCCCTGCAGCTCCTGCCCCTTTCCAACGTGCAGATGCAATTATTGCGGCATCTCTCTGCTGATCCAGCAGCCCGAGCTGTGCTGAGTGAGTGTTCCCTGCAGGACTCCGTGGAACACAAAAGATGCTGCCTGGATTCCAGTCTGGCCATTTGGGGCTGGAGATCCAGGAGGGTGTTGAAATCTTGGGTTTGCAGCTCCAGAATTACAGGTCTGAGAGCTTCCACTGAATCGTCAAAGAGTTTGTTTTTTTTAAAGCCCTGAGTATCTTTTAGTGGAGTTTGCTCTTCATTTTCTCCCTGGAGTCTGAGGATAAATGAGTAAAACCAGCAATGGGATCGTATGATCTGACTCCTGCTGCCAGAGGATGAAGGGAGGACAGATGTTTTAGGAGCTAAGTGGATATTTTACAACGTTTTTCTTGCCAATAATAAGAAAAAAAGGGGCTGAAGATTGCCTAATATTGCCCTGCCAGCCATTAACAATGCAAATAAGTGTGGAGAAAATAAAAGAAGGTGCTCATTCCTTAAAATATGTGGGAATGCAGGCATTTAGTGGCGGAGCTATTTATTTGTGATTTCTCAAAAGGAACTCTCCGTTTGCTCTCTCACCAGTCCCCCCTCCACACGACGCTCTTTTGTACCCAGTGAGTTGCTTTGTGGTTATTGTGGTTTTTCTTCTCACAGCAACAAGACAAAAACACAAATAAAGGAAAATGTGCTTGTGGACCCGCACGTTCCCGTGCAGTTTGATGAGGCTTTGGGCTTCGGATTGTCAAAACCAAATTCGTCCCTGTTCTGCGGTGAATTTGAGGCCAGAAATCCGTTTTTGTACAAATGTGTGATCGCTGACACAGGCTGCACAGCACAGGGGGGATTTTAGTCCCTTCAGACCCTTAAAGGCTCTGGGGAAACTCCAAAATGGGAAAATGCTTGGAATTACTTTGGTGCCTCCCACTTTGGGGTGGTTGTCTGGCAAGCTGCGGTTCTACCTTTTATTTTGATTTATTTCCTCTGTTCTCACAGTCACATGTTCTTTAAACACAGAGCACCTGTTGACACCAGCATTTTAACAAAAGAATTGTATTTTTCCTGGACAGCTGGAGAAAACCACTGTCCATTCTGATCCGGCGTGATTTCACATTCCTGATTTTCTTCCTGTTGATGTTTTTTGTTGTTGTTGTTTTCCAGGGTGGTGAAGGAAGAGATCTCAGATGACAATGCAAAGCTCCCTTGCTTCAATGGAAGAGTGGTGTCCTGGGTACGTTGGATTTTGTGTGTGTAAATCTCTGTTCTTTGATACTGGATGCTGATTTTTTAGAAGTCATTTAGAATCTCAAAATTAAAACAAAGGTATAAATATTAATTATCCTGTTCTTAAGTAATATACTTTAAAAATCAAAGTGAAGTCCAGAAAGTGTGCAGAGCTGAAAAGGTGATTTTAATATGAAAACAGCTTTAGTACTGTCACTAAACAGCCAAAACAGTTTATTCCAGATTTATTCTAAATGTGATCTTCTGGTGCATTTCGGTTATGGTATGTAAATTTCAATGTGTTGGTATTGTTGGAAGGTTTAAATGAGGTTAAAATCTTGGGGATGAACATTGTGTATACATTCAGTAAAAAGACACCAACATTTATAGCCTTGGAAAAAAATTAATTTAATATAAAAATCAAAAATTTGGGCTGCAGAGTTGTAGAGGGAGTCAGTGAAAAAAAATCAAACACAGTATCGATTGCTTGCTGTTTCCTGTGTGTGTTCAGGAAAGTAAAGAAAAGTCCAGTGTGTGTAATTTAGACCTGGCTTGGAGTGGGAGCTGAGTCCTGAGCGCTGGTTCCTCGTGGATCAGCTGGAAATGCTGAACTGAGCTCAGCTGCGTCACACGGCAGCATCAGCCACTTCCCCCTGCTCTGCTGATTGCTTTTAATTTTCGGGCACTCGGTCTCTGGCAGCTGGGTAGTCCCAACAGGTTCTTAGTGTTAGGCAAGCGCAACACGTGGCTTTGTAAAGCTGAGCTTAAGCTCAGTCCTCCCACGCACACCCAAATGTGCATTAAGCACTCACTAGATTTTGTATTAAATGGAGGTGTTAAAAATGGGGGTTTCCAGTCTGTGCTGTCCAAAGGCAGCTGTTTGTTCCTGGGGATTGTGTTCAGAAGGAAAAGTTACTTTTTTCCCTTTTTTAGGCCCTCCATACCTTTTTTTTGGTTTTTTTTTACCTTTTTCCTCCAACCTTTTTCTTCCAATAACCAGCATGACTTGCAGAGCTTTTCCAAGACCTCAGCCATGTGCATTTCCACGCAGCAGGCACCAAAATACCTTGGTTTGGGAATGGAGGAGTGTTTTAAAGCAGAGTTCTTTCGATTTAAAGCTGCATTTCTGATCTAATTCCTATCTAAAGCTGGGCAGTGCTCAGGGAAAGGAACGAGCACCACTCGCCTCCAGGAAAAAGGGAAGATTCCCTGGAGGAGTAAATTGGTCGTCAGAGGAGCGAAACCATTGGCCCTGGAGCATCAAACTGATGCTTGAACAAACAGAGGAGGCTTTGAGAGCTGAGGGTGCACGTGGAGGCAGCCCTGAACCCTTTCTTGGTGGGGCTGTGTCCGTTCTTAGGTGGGAGCTGGATGTGGGATGAGGATCGTCCATCCTGGGGTGGGACCAGCCCCTGGCTGCGCTCAGGGGTTTGGGTTTGGCTGAAGGGCTCGGTGCTGCTGAGTTTGCTGCTCTCAGGATGCCCCTGAGCTCTGGGTGCTGCTGCTGGTTTTGTCTTCAGTCCAAGGATTACTGGGGGGCCGGAGCGTGGGGCTCTGGCGGGGTGGGAAGGGATGGGACAAAAAGGGATCTCATGTGTGATTAACGAGCGGAAGAGAGCGTCCCAAAAGCTGCAGATAAAACAGGGAGGGAAATGGAGCTGGGGTTTGTGCTGAGAGCAGTGTCTGAGCAGCAGAGGGGTGGGAGTTGATGGCAGCTCCTGTCAGGGGAGCAAATTCATCCTGAGGACTCCTTTCCTCCTCCCTCCGTGCAGCTCCTGCCCTGTGTTTGCTCCTCAGTGTCACCCTCCCTGCTTCTGCCCCTTTCTCCCATGCTGCTGAACTGGGAAATATTAATTAAATACTCAATTAATTCAGTATCCCAGTCATCCTCTGCATCCCTGACCTGGCTCTCCTCTGGCGCTGGAGGACGGAGCTGTTTGTTTTTATTTCTGTGGTCCAGTTAAATTTATCTTTTACTTTGGGAATTCAGTGTATGGATGATTTATTCTGATTTCCAGACACCATTCAGGCTCTTCTGTGCAGCTCAGGTTGTTGCAGCAAGGTGTTCTTGGAGTTTAAGGAAAAATCCACCCCCAAACTATTTCACGTGAATAAGGGTGTGGATTATTTCATTCCCCTTACATCCCAATTCCTCAGCCTCCTCCTTCTTCCCTCTCCCAACCAATCCCCCAAGGGCATTTTGTCTCATGTTAAGAATTCTTTATGGAGTTAAGAACAGTTCTTAATCATGGAGTAAAAAGTAAATTTCCAGAAGTCGATTACTCTGTGAGGGCATCCACCGCTTTTCCTGCGGCGTTGCTGGTACTTCATCACCCTCTTCCATGAGGAGCCCAGGCAGTTCCTCATTACCTTTAAACATAAAGACAAATCCGACTTCCCAAGTCAGAGCACAATCCCTCCTTCATCCCTCATGGCTCTTCTTCAGGAGAAGAATGGCTTCAATTTGCCTTTCTCCCCTCGGTCAGATAACGTTTATCTGATATATGATATGGATGATAAATGCTATAAACAGCATTTAGATGATAAATAGTGATTTTTTTTTTTTTTTTTTTCTTTTTAATGCCAGCACAGGAGTTTAACCCACAAAAATCAGCTCTGTTGGAGTCAGTGGCCAGGCTTCTGATAGTGCAGTGATCTAAAAGCAACATTTAAATGTGTGGTTTAAATTAATTATTTGGGGGTATTAATGGAGCCCCTTTTTGCGTGCTGTACTGAATTCTTTGTGCTGCTGGGGATGAATTATAAACCCATCCAGCTGTGCAGAACCAGCACAGATTGTAGGAAGTAGAGTTGGATTTATTCCTTTAAAACTTGGGTCCTTTCCCCCTTTCCCACCCATCAGCCTGCTCCCAAATTTATGTGCAGATCCCGGTTTGGAGCTCTTTTTGCAGATGATGTTGACAAGGGCTTCTGTTCCTCCAGCTCAGCAATCAGCTGAAACATCTGTGGCTGACCTGCATTATGAATTGCAAATTACTTTTTCCACACTAACACCCATAAAATTGCAGGGCTTATCTGCCTCTATTTGCTGCTAATTACTGGAGGAGTTTTATGTAAATCTCACTGTAAGTTAATTGTTCGGTTTGGAATTCTTTAATATCCCATTCACTGGAACTTCACAGATAATTGCGCACAAATCTTCCAGGGATAAAGTTGGGTTTTTACCTTTTGGGGAAAAAAAAAAAAGGGGGGGTTGGGCAGGGTTATTTCCTTAATTTTTTCCTGTCTGTTTGGGGTGGTTTTTTTGGTGGGTTTGGGTTTTGTTTTGTTTCGATTTTGGCGTTTTTTGTGTATTTTTTAGGGGGTTTTCTTTGGTGATTTTTTTGTTTGGTTTGGTTTGTTTGTTTGGTTGGTTTGGTTTTTTTGTGGTTTTTTTGGTTTTTTTTGTTGTTGTTTGGTTTTTTGTTTGGGTTTGTTTTGTTTGGTGGTGGTTTTTGGGTTTTGTTTGTTTGGGTTTGTTGTTTTGTTTGTTTGGTGGTGGGTTTTGTTTGTTTGGGTTTTTGTTTGTTTGATGGTGGGTTTTGGTGGTTTTTTGTTTGGGTTTTTTGTTCGGTGGTGGTTTTTGGGTTTTGTTTGGGTTTGTTGTTTTGTTTGTTTGGTGGTGGTTTTTGTTTGTTTGGGGTTTTGTTTGTTTGATGGTGGGTTTTGGTGGTTTTTTGTTCGGTGGTGGTTTTTGGGTTTTGTTTGGGTTTTTTTTTTGTTTGTTTGCCTTTGGGGTTGGTTTTTTTTTTGCTTGCTTGCTTGGGTTGGTTTTTGGTTGGGTTGGTTTGGTTTTTTTAACTTATCCTGAGCTCTTTGTCTCCTGTGCTATAAAACGTGTGTCAGCTGGTGACGGCCAGCTCGGGATTCTTGCACAAACCCATTTGGGTTTATTTATTCATTTTGGTGCTCCCTGGACGTGACTGCAGCGTGTTTCTCCGCCACGCCACGCACGCGGAACCAGAAAAGAGAGTCGGAGAAGGAGCGTTGCGCGCCGCAGCCGAGCGCTTCCCCGCGCATCTCCCTCCTGACCCGTCCCGCGCCCGCTTTGATGTTCACACCGTGACCGACGCCTGGGAACGGGCCGTTTTCATCTTTTTTAATAACATTTGAATCCTTCTATTTGTCAGGGGTGGGGCCTTTGATCTCGGTGTCATCTGCAGGACTGATTTCCGTAGGGGGAAGCGTTCGAGGGAGGATCTGCGAGCCTTCAGCTCCCGCCAGCGCTGGCTGCCCTGAGAGCTCCGTGTGCAGCTGGATTAGTGGGGAATTAAAACCGCTGCTGCTAATTAGCTGTTTAAACTTCCTCCCCAGCCCTCCTGCGTCCTGCTTGTTTTTCTCCTCCGCATCTCAGATCTCGTTTTTTCTGATTTCGGGCTGGGTTCGTTTTTCTTCTCGGCGTGGTTTTGGGGTTTTTTGCTGTTGTTGTTGTTTTTAAGTGTGCAATAATTTGGGACAGAGCTGCTCCTTCCTAGATTCTTTTTCAAGGGATCATTTTAAAACCCTTTAAAAAAATCCTTTTTTCCTTTTCAAGTGGTTGACCTTTAGTTTTTTGACAATACAGAGACTGTCATTAATTGTCTGTCAGAATTCTTAATTAATTGCGGTAAATGCATTTCCACAAAGGCATCTTCGCTGATATTTGTCCCGTTTCTCTAACGTACAACACAGAATATGATTTTTCTCTGGGAATCATTTATTTGGAGCTTTCTGGGACTGCTTACCTGCATGAAATCATTAATGCAGTTTTCCTTTTACCCATTTCATTTTCAGGCCTTAACTGGGCAAATTGGGAAAAAAAAAAAAAAAGGCATGGAAAAAAATATTTTTTGTAACGGCTTCCAACGTTTTTTCCCCTCTCTTGGCGTGGTGGGAGCTGGGAGTGTGGCAGGAATTGGCTGGTGCCTGCTGCCAGGTCTGTTATCGCTGGTTTTTAGGAGGGATTTACAACATCTGGGAACAATTCCTTGCCTGGCTGCCGGGAATGTGCAGTTTCCCATTGGCTGGCAGTGATGTCACTGCCTGCTCTGAGGTTTTCCCTGCTTTTTTCCTCCCCACGAGCTGAGTGCCAGCGGATAATTCTCGTCCTGTTCGTGCATCGGCTTTTTAGAGGCTGTATTTGCAATTACAATTAATCGTAATTAATCGTCGTCGAGGGGCAGAACCGTTTGACAAGGGCAGCGCAGCAGCTTCAGGGCTGGGAAATGAAAAAAAGTGCCCAGAGCTGAGGCAGGGAAGAAAAATCCCCAGGTGTTGCAGACAGGTAGAGATGTTATAAAAGAAAAGCCTTATAAAATATAGTTTAAGCCCTGCTACTCTAGCTAAGCTAGAAGTAGCTTGTAAGTTCCCATCAAAAACCAAAAAATAATTCTAAGAATGAACACAACAACCTATTCTTAGAGAGAGAGATGTTTGCACCTGCATAAACAACGACTCTGTCCCAGGGGAATCAGTGAAGAAAAGATGTAAGCAGATCTAGAGAGAGAAAATTTGATAAACATTTACAATGGCCCTTACTGACCAATAAACTAAGTTTCACTATATTGCTGACCAATTAAGTTTAACACAGTGCCTTCTAATATTTCCTATAAATAGGAGCTTTGTGAAAAAAGAATTGGCTTTTCTGCATTAAAAAAAAAAAACAACACCTGGGTCCTGTCCTGCATTTAAAAAAACCCTGGGTCCTGTCTGCTTATTTATTACAACACCCAGGAGCAGAATCTTGTCGAGTTTCTGCAGAAAATCAGCTTTATTTCAGGGCCAGTCTCTTCACACTTTCATGAACCCTCATTCCTCCCAAACCTCATCTCAGTGCAGACAATTTCTCGTTGCTAAAATCAGCGTTCCTTTCCTGAGGAGGTTTTTCCTGGGGGTGTGGAGTGCTGGTGCCTTGGAGAGAATTCCTGCTGGAGCTCAGCCCTTTTCTGCAGTTGCTCCTTTGGGAGCAGCCTTGTGTGGATAATGGGCCACGGCTCTGAAGCTTTGACTTGGGATTTGAGACGCCCCTGACTTTATAGGAAATAATTATTTGCGGCTCAGAGATGGATGTGGCTGTTCTGAAGCTGCTGTCAGAAATATTAAATGGCTCTTTTGGGTATTTTCTTTAGTGGCTGGGATCAGGCCCTCACCTCTCCCTGAGCTCAGAGCAGCACCAAGAGCTGCTGCTGTTCCTCAGTGAGAGTTTGAATATTGTACTTTTCAGGCTGATAAATGAGTAAATAAATCTTGAGCCAGATTTGAGAGCAGGGTGCACCCATGTTTGCTCTTTCCCCTGCCCAGGGTGGTTTTTGTCTGGTGTCCTGAGCCTGGACTCTGCACAGGTCATTCCTCGAGCTGTTCAGATTTCTGCTGAGCTCTGGAAGGGCCTGGCCTCTCCATAATCAATTAAAAAGCATCAGCAAATGTGGTGGAGAGAGGAAAAAAAAAAAAAAAAGAGAAATTTTGCTGCAGAGAGGTGAAACAACTGATCCAAAGGCTGGAGATGGGGTTGGAAGTGTGGTGGTGACACAGGCAGTGAACTGAACACTGATTTCTGCAGTGTAACTGGGTTTTTTCAGCCAGATTTTTTGCCAGGAGTGCTGGAATCCTTCTCCTTCCCAGGAGGGAGGGAAACAGGAGAAGGAAACGGGAGCTTTCAGTCAGAGGTTTGTTCCCACAGCGTGGAACTTGCACAGCTCGGGGTTTTGTCCTCTCAGAGGTGGCTCTGGGGGTATCAAAAGCACCTGGGATTCTTTTCTAACAATTCCCTGGACATTCTCTCTCTGACCCCTGGGAAAGATGAGAGGTGGCAGGACCTCGGTTGTGAAAACAAACAGCGTTTCAGTGCGATGGGATGAACGGAATCGACAGCTGCAATTAGCTGCACGCTTCTTGATGAACTTTGATGAACTTCCTGCACGTGCAGCGCACGGGAGGCGTCCAGGATTGCCATGGAACTCCTGACCTTCGGGGTGGAACCCAGCAGCTGTTCCACAGGCACACGGCACAGAAACCAAACCCCAAACTGCTCCTGCCCCCACAGGGGAAGCTCGATGGGGGAGATGAACTGATGAGCGCTGGCTCGTGGCCAGGGAGCTGCTGGTAGCTCTGCACAAGCACTGCCTTGTGGCACTCCCTTGCCATTAAAATGCTGGGGTATTGGAGGGGTCAGAGAAAAGGACGGACGTTGATGTGAGTGATGGTTTGCAGAGTGGGAGGAGGGAGGGATTCCGAGTTTAGCACAGCCAAAGCAGGGAGCAGGAATTCTGTGCTCACCTTGCAGCCAGCGCGGGGATGTGGGAATTCTCTCAGCAAGTGCTCTCTGAATTTTACCTATTTTGCCCAGAATTCTTCCTCTCCTGCCTAGAATTATTATTCTTCAGCTGTCACTGACAAACCCTCAGCAAGCTGAAGGTGTTTGCCTGGAGAGGGGCAGAGCTGAGCCCAGAATTCCGTGGAGTTGGCTGCAATTCCACCTCTCAGATCCCTTTGATATGTGGGAACAATCTCCCACCTTCTGCTGCAGATTTTCTTTCCTAGCATGACAAATGTTGCTCCCATGCTCTTTTGGGGTGGTTTTTATTCGTTTTCTCTGCAGCCACCTGTTTATATTCAGTGCTCTTGATGGGCGCAGGGAGCTGAAAGTGAAGAAGAAAAGCTCTGATGAAGGGAGAGTGCTCCACTTGTAACCAGACACAGATCTGGACACTCTGTGTTTAAACAACTTAATTGCTTCAAGTTCTGCTTGAATCTCTGAGCTCTCCCAGGTCCTGGTTATCATAAAACCAAGATAGCATTAGACAGCTTCTTTAAACTCTTTACACTCCTGGGTTTATTTATTTATTGTTATTATTATTCCTCAGGGGCAAAAAATTCACCCCAGAGGATGTGTTTAAATTAAGTGTGTTTTGTGTGGCAATGCCTGCGGGCAGCAAAGATTGGAACTTATTTCGGGAAGGTAAACATGGGAATATCTGCACTGGCCACCGCTTTATCGTGGCTGCTTCTGATTTACTCCTGCAAGTGGGGGAGATGTTTATCTAGGATTAAAAAGCTGCTTGGGGAAAGGGGAGATACTGCCAGTATCTTGAGTTCAAATATATCTCAGGTTCAATGAAATGGACTGATTTGAGTTGAAAGTGGTTTGTTTATTCCTGCAGCCCTCTCCCCTTTGGGATGGGGATGTCTGAGGCTGTTTGTGGCTCTAGTCCCACTGCAGATCAGTAGGAAATGTGTTCCCAGTGCTCTCTCCTTGAGGAAATCACTCTCCAGGGGTAGCATTCAGCAGGAGATGCTTTGCTGCAGTGGATTTTGTGCTCCCAAGGTGACCCACAGCCTCCTGCAGAATCACTCCTGCCCTGCCAGGACTTCTTCCTCCAGGAGCAGGGAAATGCTGGAGAGCAAATATCCTGAAATACAGAAAGGATTTGTCTTGTTGGCTCCTCCTGGAGTCAGGTGTTGCCCTCAGCAGGAAGGTTTAAAGGACATTTTTTTCCTGCTCCCAAATCCCTCTTGCTTGTTTTGCATTCACAGCCCGGAGTGTGGAGGCTGAAGGGATGCACAGTTCTTGCCTACACCCACTTTTGGTTTGTTGGGGTTTTTTTTCTGCTTTATTTTTTCTTCTTTTCATCCCTTGGTTTGATTTTTGTCAGAGATTCCTCAGGGAATCTTCCAGGCTCAGAGGCATCCTTGCATCTCCATAACACCAACACACTTCCCAAACATCGCCCTTTAACTTCCCCACCTGGAAGAAAGTGGCTTTAATTATCAAGTTATTAGGAAAGCTGGTGTTATTTTTCCCTTCAGTGTTTCCTCTGCTGCTCCTGCTTTGGTGATAAGAGTTTGAATAATGCAGCTGACTCCATGTGGTGCTGGGGAGCTGTTTTGTCTCCAGGCAGTTCCTTTTCGACAGCCTGTGTGTGTTTTCCTCCTCATGTTTATGGTTTATGCTCCGAGGAGTAATTCCCTGCATCCTGGACGCCAGTTCCCTCCTCTCCATCCCCTTCTTTACCAGCCAGCATCCCTCTGATCATGATATTGGAATTAGTCTGAAAGAAATGAACCAGTTAAGATTGGAATCTCTCCTGCTCTGCTTCTGCCACACCTAAAAATAAAGGGGAGCTGCGACCTTGTTGCCTCTTAGTGAAAGGTATTAATCGATATCATTAATGGAGGATTTGTTTAATTAAAAAGACCTTTTAATCACAGTGTTTAAAGAGATTCAGCCACGTTGATGAGGTGGCTCAGGGGGCTGGTGCTAAAGTCACCCTGGTCACCTCCAGGTCAAGTTTAATTCCTGTGGATCGTGGCCAGGAAATGCTGTGTGTGGTTTTAAATATGTTTTTTTTGGGTGGGGTTTTTTTTGCAAATGATATGCAAAATTCTCCCATCTCAATGGGAGAATAATCTTTATCCAGTCATTTCAAATATTAACTAGGTCCTTCACAGAATTCTCATTTCGTTTTGCACAGAATTGGGCATCTGCCTTCCTGTTTGTAAATCAGAGGATTGGGTCTCTGAATAAAAAATAACCACTTATTCTAACAGGTGAAGTGGGATTAAAAGGGGAATTTCTAATTGGGAATCACCTTGTTCTGTTTGCAGAGATAAATTAAAAGGAGGCTTGGATCAGTGCAGGTTTGTTTTGCTACGGTGGTGCTTTACCCAGAGCAGGGTTCTCCTCCCCTGGGATTTAGCTTGAATTTAGATATCTTTGAATGCTTTCATCTCACTGGTGCAAAACTGGCAGTGCCCTGCCTTTCTGGCTTAGAAAACGGAGGCAAAAATGCTGATTTCGTGATAAAATATTTACTGAACCACTGATAGAGAAGGGACCTGCTCTGGTTGCTTCCTGGGTGCACGTTTCAGTCAGGAGCTTTTTTCCAACGCTGCTAAGATTTTTTAAAAAAATATGAATGTCAAAACCCAAAGTGTGCAAAAGGACTCTTTACACAAAGCACCTCTGCTTTTTTCTAAAAATATATATATTATTTCTTTTTTGACTAGAGAAAAGGAGGTGCTAGGCTGGTAGGAATCAGATCTTGGTTCAGTCTAAGATCTTCTGTCCATCGTGAAAATGAGCTACAAACCATGAGGGTGGGGAAAGGAGGAGATTCCTTCTTCCCCTGCTGATGGAGGATGTCCCAGTGCTGAGGGGACGTGGGCTGGCCTGGATTTCCTGGGAATGAGGTTTGAGTGCAGAAATCCTCCTGTGTGCCATGATCCGTTAGCCAGGGAATACTGATAATAGTAAAATCGACATCCTGCCTTGTCCAGGGCTGGAATTATTGATAATTACTGATAATTATTATTGATAATTCCAAGGAGAGGGAATGCTGTGTGCAGGCCCTTGGTGTTCGGAATGAGGAGCTGGATCCATTCCATTTTTCCATGGGAATTCTGGGTATTGATCCATTATCCAGGAGAGACCCTGCTAATGATTGGGAATATTGATAGCATTAAAATCGACATCCTGCCTTGTCCTGGACTGGAATTATTGATAATTATTGATAATTACTGATAATTCCAAGGAGAGGGAATGCTCTCTGCAGGCCCTTGGTGTTCAGAACGAGGAGCTGGATCCTTGCAGCGTCTTTAATCCCATTTTTCCATGTGGATTCTGGCTGCTGGGTGCTCTGCAGCCTTTCCTCTCCCTCCTGCCAGGCCCCTCCAGCTGCCCTGAGTGCAAATGTCAGTGTCAGAGGAGTTCTGAAGGTGATAATTACACCAGAGCAGCTTTAGAAAAGTTTTCAGGTCCTCGTGAAACATTGAAGAGTCCTCTCTGCATGTCCTGGTTTCCATGGCACGGTTGGGAAATGCCTTTTCCTGTCTGCAGCTCTGCCTTAGGGGAACATTTGGAGACAAAATGGGCACGAGAGACACAAGGGGGATGGACAGCAGGAATCTGCTCCTCCTTGGAAGCATCTTTCTCTTGAGGTTGGGTGGGTTTGAGCTTTAATTCAGGCTCTCAACAGAGCTGGTGGCAGCTCAGAGATTTGGTGATGGGGCCGAACTGGGCTGTGAATTTCTGGGAGGTTGAAGCTCTTGTAGGAGGAATTACCCCAGATCTGGGCTGTATTTCTGTCATGTTCCAGCTTTTGCTTCTCATTTTTGTGCTGGCGGTGCCAGGCTGGGAGCACAGCCTTAAACTGTGGGTGCATCTTGCAAGGGATGCTCACAACTCGGGGAATGCTGCAGTGCCAGGGCCCCAAAATCCCCTAAAATCCCCTCCCCGCCTGGGCTGCCTGTTTCTCCAGGAGGAGCAGAATTCCTGGTGCCTGCAGGAATTCTGTGCACATCCAGGCTGCTGCTGTTTCCACGTGGACACTGAATTTAACCCGATTTCCCGCGAGTTTGGCGGGGATCCCCTCCTCTGGTTTCGCTCAGATCCCGGGGTTTTGGCTGAACGCGTTGGGCCGGAGCGGAGGAGCTGGTGGGAGTTTGTGTAATTCTGTTTCCTTTTTTTCTGCTGGCAGCTGGTCCTGGCTGAAAGCTCCCACTCTGACACGGGCTCCCAGTGCACCGAGAGCCACACGGACCTTCCACCACCCCTGGAGAGGACAGGAGGCATCGGAGACTCCCGGCCCCCATCCTTCCAGTAAGATCCCAATTCCCATCTATTTCTCAAATTCTAATTCCTGTTCTATTCCTCACCCCCGTCCCTCTTCCTGCTGCAAGCCAGCTGTTTGTTGTTGTGGTTACAAAAATCGAATATCGAGGAATTAAAAAGGGGGATGGGAATGAAAGCCCTCTGTCGTTGTTAGAGTGAAATATTTATCCAAAATATCTCATTTTCAAGCCCGCCGTGGATGAGTTAAGTAGGGAGAGAGCCCCGAATGCTCTTTGTAGTGTGCGGCTGACAAGTGATTAGTGTGTTGGGTGTAATTAGGGAGGTGCAGAGCCAGCTGAACGCTGCTGGCAGCAGGGAGAATTTCCATGAGCAGCAATTCCTGCTCCGTGTCCATCCAGAGGCTGCCAGCTCCATCTGTGTGTGGCCAGGCTGGGAATATCTGCCTTGATACTGTTATTTCCTGTTCCTGATCCAAGGGGAATCCTTAGGATACCTTCATTTCCAGGGAGGGCCTCGGAATTTCCCCCCAGGAGGATTTCAAGCAGGGCCTTGTGCTCTTAGGCTGTGTTTGGAGAAGGAAATGCAGCCTGGATTTGCTCGTTTCCCATTTTTTGGGGATGGCTGGAAGAGCCCTCAGTGTTGTGTGTGACTCTTTTCCAGATAAAAACCTTTTAGAGGGGACAAGAAATGCTGGGAAATCCCGACCCTGCCTGGGAGTGCCTTGCAAGGGCTGTGCTGCCCTCCTGTGTTCTGAACTGGCCAGAAAATAAAACCAGGCTTTTGTTTTCCCTCTTAGACCTGCCTGGAACAGCTCGAGCTTTGTTTCAGAGGGTAATTAGCTCGGAATTAGGCACGAGGTTTGAGGGGCTGCTCACTGCCAGAGCCCTGGCTCCAGCTGATCCTGCTGCTGCTTCCAGAGTGTTCCCAAATATTCCAGAGGGAACGTGGGGATGCTCAGAGGGCTGAAGGACGCTGCTCAGATGGTGTTTTCTGCCTCTGTTCCCATTCCCAGATAAATCACCTTCCTGCTTGCCCTCTCTTCCAGCCCTTTCTCTTTCTTTTATTTCATCTCCAGTAGAGAATGTGCCTTGTGGGGAGTTTTCCTAGACTAAAACTTGGTTTTCCCTGATGATTTTTTGGGTTCTCCTCCTCAGTTTCCCACATCTCAACGTTTCACGGCAGATTTTTCTGTTGTGTTTCATTTTTTCAGTCCAGAAGAGAATGTAATGATGAGTTCAGGCCGTAACCCAGGGCAGAGAACCTCAGTTACTCTGCACGAAGCTCGAAATTCTGTCACCACTAGAATTTCATTTTAAAGCACACCCACTGCAGATTTAAAGTGATAAAGAATCCACTATACTCTGAAATTATTTGTTTCGCTGTTAAGTTGAGCTTAGCAAGTCTTTCATTGGAAAATGAACCTGAATCATGACCGTAGTCCTCTTATGGAAAATTACATTTCCTGGGATTTTGTGGTGGTTGTGCAATAAGAGTGACTTGTACCTTCCTGATTCCTAAATCCCTGCGATTTTATTTAAATACTCTTCAAGCTACCAAAGATTTGTCATCTCCTTCAGTGTTGATGGAGGCCTTATATAAATAAGTGCCAGCTGAGCTGGGTCTTGTGCAATTGTACAAACAGAAATGGTGCTGGACAGCGAAGAATCCAAGGAAAAGGTGAAGCAAGGGAGCGAGATCCTTATCGGAGCTGAGGTGACAACTCCGCTCCCTGCCCGACAGCGTTGATATTTTGGCTTCACCGTTGATGAAATCCAAATAAAACTTTTATTATTTTTTTTTCTCCCCCTCCCTGCTGCGGGTTCTGGAGCTCGTCCTGCATTTCATGCTCCGTTTGTAGGGGCATTTCAAGGAGGATTTTTGGGAGGGATTTGGTGGGGCATTGGGGGGATTTTTTGAGGGATTTTTGGAGGGAATTTGGTTGGATTTGGGGGGATTTTTTGGGGGGTGATATTGGGAGGAATTTGATGGGGCATTGGGGGGATTTTTTTGAGGGATTTTTGGAGGGAATTTGGTTGGATTTGGGGGGATTTTTTGGGGGGTGATATTGGGAGGAATTTGATGGGGCATTGGGGGGATTTTTTTGAGGGATTTTTGGAGGGAATTTGGTTGGACTCGGGGGGATTTTTTTGGGATGATATTGAGGTGTTTTTGGGGTACCTCCCAGAGGTGCCTAGCCACAGGGGGGTTCCTGCATTTTGGGTGCATCTTTGAGGGGATTTTGGAAGGGGGATTTTTTGGGGGTTGCCAAATCCCCTTTGAGCCCAGTTTGGTGGTGGAGGTGCAGGGGTGAGAGCTCTGAGTTGCTTCCTCACGTGAAAACGGAGCTGCATTTAATGGGCTGGGCACTGGGGAGGGAACAAAGCAGCCGGGAGTTCATTTTACACCTGGTTTAGATGAGCAGTTTGGAGGCAGGTTCGGGTTCTGAGGTGATGCAGGAGTGGGAATTCCGAGCAGGAGTCAGTAGATGGTGCTGCTGGGATGGCCAGGGCTGACCTGGGCCGTGTGTGGCACCGCTGAACCCACCCTGGCATTTTGGGGGGGACTGAGACGTGCTCCCAGGTGTTCTCCTGCACGACAAGGGGGAATGGATTCACAGTGGCAGAGAGTGAGTTTAGGTTGGATATTGGCAAGGAATCCTTCCCTGCCAGGCCGGGGAGGGGCTGGGATGGATTTCCCCGAGCAGCTCCGGCTGCTCCATCCCTGGCAGTGTCCCGGGCCCGGCTGGAGCAGCCTGGGGCAGTGGCAGGTGTCCCTGCCGCGGCACGGGTGCCTCTGGCTGGGATTTAGGGGCCCTTTCAACACAGGACATTCCGTGCCTCTGGCTCGGAGTTACCGTGAGCTTTGCAAGGCTTCGCCCTCCGAGGCCGGAGCTGCAAGTGAGAAGTGGCCAGAGAGCTGCAGCTGCTGCTCTTGGCTGGGGTCTCAGCAGGAGCCAGGAGGATCCTTGTCCTGGCCCAGCAGGAGCCTTTCTTCCCGGGGGAATGTCCTGCACAGCCCTGGGGCAGCTTTCCCAGCGTCAGGGGGATGTGCAGGCGCTCCTGCAAGCACCTCTGGGTCTCAGGGCTTCCATTCGGGGTTCTCTTCTCACCCCTCAGGTGTTTGTGTGGGTTCTCTTTTCACCCCTCAGGTGGTTTTGGGATTCTCTTTTCACCCCTCAGGTGGTTTTGGGATTCTCTTTTCACCTCTCAGGTGATTTTGGGATTCTCTTTTCACCCCTCAGGTGTTTGTGTGGGTTCTCTTTTCACCCCTCAGGTGGTTTTGGGATTCTCTTTTCACCCCTCAGGTGGTTTTGGGATTCTCTTTTCACCCCTCAGGTGTTTGTGTGGGTTCTCTTTTCACCCCTCAGGTGATTTTGGGTTCTCTTTTCACCCCTCAGGTGGTTTTGGGATTCTCTTTTCACCCCTCAGGTGATTTTGGGTTCTCTTTCCACCTCTCAGATGGTTTTGGGTTCTCTTTCACCCCTCAGCTGGTTTTTGGGGTGGGCCCAGCAGCCCAGTTTGCCGTGCTCAGAGCGGTTCTGTGCCTTCTGCACGGCTCCCAGCTGCGCCTGTCCGTGTGGGGAAGGGAAAAAGAGCTGAGTCCAGTGATTGTCCCCATTTGTTCTGTGACAGCCCCAACGCTGCCAGCAGCAGGGATGGCCTGGACAACGAGACAGGGACAGAGTCCGTGATCAGCCACCGGCGCGAGCGGCACCGGCGCAGGAACCGCGACGGCCACGAGGACGGTGAGTGCTGCTCCCGACGGCTGGGGAGGCTGAGCTGGAGAATAAAGCAGAGATTTATTGAAAGGCCTTTAGGATCTGCCTTGGGCAGGACAAGAGCCTGGGCAGGGCTGCACCCAAGGTGGAGCCAAAATGGACACAAAATTGACCTAAAATGGCCACAAAATGGACACAAAATGGACTCTTGGTCACGAGGTCTCACACTTTCATAGGTTTTGCTCCATTTGCACATTGGGGTTTCATTGTCCCATTCCAGCTCCAGGTTTTGCAGTCCCATCTTTCTTGTTTCTCCCTTCACCACTGTTTGTGCTTTTGGGCTGAGCACTTGTCCCAGCTGTCCTTGGTGTCCATGTGGAACAGGATTTGTTTTGTGCCCTGCTGTGTGCAGAGCTGAGTGACGCTGAGTGTGAGCTCAGAGCCGCACCCTGGGCACCACAGAACCCGAAACACAGCGAAGATAAAACTTAAAGCATCACTCATTCTCCCCCTTGCCCAGTTCTCCTCACACCTCTCAGAGCAGCAGCTCCTGCATCACGAGCACGAGGGACTCGTGGCTGCATTCCTGCCTGCTTCCAGGGACTCTGATTATTTTAATGGAATAATTAGATAATTGCTCTGAAACTCTTTGAAGCTCAGCGTTTTTCCGAGAGGTGAAGTGGCAGAGGGATTGTTTTTGACAAAATGCAGAGCTTTCTGTAGCATGGGAAGATGAATAGCTTGGAGAGGACTGGCTGTTGATTTCTCAAGGCTTGGATCAGCTGTGGTGTTTTCTGCTGGTCTGAAGATCTTTTTTTAGACTTAAATACACCCAAAGTGCACCTATAAAATGCAGGACTCCATCTCTTGCCTCTGGTCTGCACATCAAAGTAAGCTTGGGTTTTTTCATTCATTGCCAGACAAGAATTTCCAGGCTTAATTAAGAATTAATAGGTGCCATCCATTGTGTTTTAAATGGTCCAGAATTTGGAATGCTTGGGCCCAAGAAATGCCATCATAGCCTTTATTCACAGCTCCACCCAGCAAAGAACACCAGAAATCAGATTTATGCTGAAGGTTTCTGTTCATTTAACCCTTCCAAAGTGTCACTGATGAGGGGTGAATGGAAATCCCTCCGTGGGAGGAGCAGAGAGCTGTCTGTGCTGGATCCTGACTGCAAATTCCTTTGGGAGCTGACAGAAAGAGGCACAGTCCTCTCACAGTGTTGATGAAAAAGTTGTTGCAGGAAGAATGTGAAAAGGGGAGTTGTTTTGAGCATTGAATCAGTGCGTGTTTTGCTGTGGGTATTTATGGCGTAAGAGCTGGTGCTGGTGGATGGAGTTGTTTGTGCCCGGGAGTTTCTGCCTGGAGTGGTCTGAAACCAATTCATGCAATTCCTTTGAGAAAGAAACGGGGTAAAATTCCCTCCTTTTGTCAAAACCTGTCACTAACATCACCTGCTCTCTGAATTGAGACCTCCTGCCTGCAGCAGGTGAGTTCTGTCAAGGTGGATAAAGCGAGGAGAACTGCTTTAAAAGACGTTATTTAATGTCCACAGTGTTTCTGTGCTCACAACAGTGTTTCATTTAACAACATCCAGTGCACAAAATGACACCACGAGTGTGTTGTTTTCAGTGGGAAGCAAGTCTGAAATGCCCAGTTCAGCTCTGTGTCCTGAACTGCCACTTGACAATACTAAAAGAAGTGAAATACCCCAATCCTGGGAATGATTTTAAGGCCCTTTCATAACACTGATCCCAGAGTCACTCTTTCCTTGCACCTTTACATCTTGTCTGGAGCCCAGCTGGAGAGAAAATGGGGGAACAGCCCTAGGAAAAGGGGACAGGGGTGGGGAAGGGGCTGTGACACCGGGATCCCTGCGCCAGCAGCTGTGTCCTCTCCCCTCTTTGTGGAAGGGGAAAATCCTCCTTTCCCTGCAGGGAGCAGGAGATGCAGTGGGAGTGTTTGGTGTGCTCCTGCAGAGACTCGTTTGAATAATGCCCAAATTACAGCCCTGCTGCTGGGCAGAGGGGCAGGGTGAGGGAGCTCCCGGAGCTCTGTGTTCCTCACAGCTTGGTGCCAGGGGTTTGCCTCCCGAGGCACGGGAGCAGCTCACCCAGCTGGACAATTACCTGTGTTTGTAACTGTTTGGTACACGGAGTCACCCACCCTGGCAAAGAGGATTTCCCTGGATTCCCTCGAGGGAAAGGAGTTCTTGCTCCACAAGAAAAGAGGAGCAGGGTGTTTCAGCCTTCATTTCAAACAGGGGAAGTGAGAAAAGGTGTGAAGGAACCGTTTGGGAATGGATAAAAACCGAGCTAAAACCAGAACAGGTCAAACAGGCTGAGTCCACTGAGCACTGGAATTGAGAGGTTCCACACAACTAAGGTTGGGAAAACCCCAGGGAAGGAAAGGGACACTAAACTAAGATCTGTGCTACTCTCCATTTTAATTTACAAAAATTGCCTCCTGATTTTACTGGAAGACGTTGCCAGCTTTCAGTCTGGGCTTGAGCTGCAACAAGAACCTTGCAGGGGTTTGATTTGGGGTTGGGGTGATGGTGAATTCCCCAGGTTCTCCGGTGGGTGATAATTAAGTGTGGTACCACGGGTGGATTGTTCACCACAGCAGCCTGGATGTTTTCCTTCATTGCTGCAGGATTACTCACCCCAGAAAAGCTGCTTCTGCTGAATTGCTACTGGGCAACTCCACACAAACACAGGCTGTGATAAATACTGATTCCAGCTGTGGCTGGAAGGTGTGGGACACACCTGGATGATCTGACAGCGTTTTCACACCTCTTCCCATTAAAAATCCAGAAGGATTTGGGGTGTCCTTAAGCTCTTCCACCCATTTCCCTTAAACTCTATTCCTATTTTAAATGCACAGACAATGAATCTCCATCTGCGCTTGTGCATTCTCTGATTTCAAAATAATCCCCGCAAAGAGAACGTGGTGGCTTGAGGAACATGATAAAACTCTTTTTTTTTGGAGCTGTGTGACGCTGCAGACACAAGCACCAAGAAAACCTCGAGGAAAACTGATCTGGAAAAAAAAAAATAATCAAGATGTCAGAGCTCCCCCTTTTCTCTCTTCAAGCAACAAAAGTCCTCATTGCTTTGGGAGGTTGACAAAGTCCTATTAAGTGAAAGTAGAGTGAGGATGTTAATTAGGGCCGTGGGAGGTCTGCCTGGCACATGTTTTGGGGACCCCTGGCTGGGAGGAACAAAGCTCCCCTGTCAGTTCGCTGAGGAGGAGTGGGAAAGGGGACTGTGGGAGCTCTAATTAGGGAGGTAATTAAGGGACAAGAGGGTTTTTAGGGGTATTTTTTTGGGTGTTGAGGAATGTTTCGTAGCTGCTGCTGGGTTCCTGACAAGCGTGCGGATGTCAAGTGTCGACGCTGGGGTTTCGACGCCCGGTTTGCTGTGGGGTGAGCTTAACTCTTGTGCAGCCAGCTGAGAAAAAACTTGTTCATAAAGTTCTCAGATAACAAAAATAACGAAGCTTGTCGTGTAAACTCGAGTGCCTTTACTTTCTGTGCCTGGAGGAGCTCCTGGTGTGGGCAGGCTCCCACATCCCAAACGCCTGGGAGGAGGAGCTGTGGCAGATTTCCCCTTGCTGCTGCGATGTGGGGGGTTTTTACCACGCTGTGTGCCAGGGGATCTGCAGGAGGGCTGGAAAGCAGCTGGGATGGGAATGTTTGAGCCTGGCTGAGGTTCCAGGGAGCTTCAGTCCCAAGGGAAGTCAGGGTCCAGGGGTGTGTCCGTGAGGCAGGAGTGGACAATCCCATTGTCCTTCCCGATTTAAACAGCAGGGGCTCAGCCCTGCCCCCAGCAGGGTTCCAAGTCCTTACTGCGGAATTAATAACTCCTGTAATTAATAATTCCTGTTCATAAATGGGAAGTGTCGGGATTTTAAGACACTTTTGGATGTTTTAAAGCATTAAAGCATCCTGGAATTGCCACAGGAGGGGCCTTTGGAAGGGGTTGGGAGGGTTGTTGCAGTCCCTCCGAGCTGGCAGCTTGTCCCCTCTCTCTGAGCCTCCCTCACCCTTGTTCTCTGTGCAGAACCTGCTCTGAGCACACAGAACCCTTGAGCAGATGCTGCTCTTCCCTTTCTGCTTGCAGGCCTTGTTTGATTTGCTCTTTGATGTGCTTTTGTCCCTCCGGCAGGGCCTGCTCTGCTGCTGATAAAAGTCCAGGAGGACACGTTCTACCCTCCCAGGCTATGCTTTATTCTCAGCTCCTGGAGGCACCGAAGGGCTTTTGTCACCGTGTCCTGCTGAACTCTGTCCTCCTCTAATGAAGGGACAGGGCAGGGGGGTCAGCAGGGCAGAAAGTCCCTGGTCATTAGTGGGACAGGCTCTGAACCAGAGCAGGGAATGATTGATTCTTCTTTAAACTTGTATATTCCCTGATTTCAAAATAATCCTCACAAAGAGAATGTGGTGGCTTGAGGAACATGATAAAACTTTTTTTTGGGGAGGTGGGGGGAGGTGTGTGATGCTGCAGATACAAACACCAAGGAAGTCCCAAGGAAAACTGATCTGGGAAAAAAAAATCAGGATGTCAGAGCTCCCCCTTTTCTCTCTTCAAGCAACAGAAGTTCTTGTTGCTTTGGAAAATTACATGGGAATATTTCATGAGTAAACCCTTTATAATAGTGGTTTGCGAAAGTACTCAATTATAATAATGGTTTATTGCCTCCAAACAATGCTGGCTAACATTAGAAAAACTTGGAAAAGGGAATTTTACTTGGGCAGGGAAATTGCAAAAAAACTTTATGGATTTAAATGCACGCCTTAATTACACAGGAAACCTTTCCTTTGAGCTCAAGACTACCTGGTGCTGCTTGGGAGGTAAAAACCAGATTTATTCCATGCCTTGGCTCCCTCTATCCCTGATTGTTCTCCTGGTGCTGGAAATCTTTAATAAACACTGAGCATCGCTTTGTCAAACTTTCTCTGATGCTTCACTTGAAAAGCAAACCATATTACTTTAATAATTAACTCTCAGCATGCATCAGGTATAATTCCTACTGCAGGCTTTGCTCCCTTAAGCAGGTTTTCTGTTCTGGGATTGAAGAGCAACTCCTTTAGAGCTGGGAGTTGTGTTTTTGGAGAGGGTGGTTTAAAATCTCAGCCTGTCCTTGAAGCCTGTTATGGTGACTTCTTTACCTTATCGAGCTCAGTGTTTCTTGCTCCAGGGAAAGGAACATTCCTGGTGAAACAGAGCACTTGGAAATGAAGGATATTCTAATGGAACGTGCTGGGGGAGTTTGCTTTGCCGAGGAAAACCCCTAAAATATCTCTAGAAAAAGATGAGTCACTGCAGCCTTCAAGTAAACTGCATTTTTGGGAGGGGATTATCCGTGGGAATGTTTGTGTCTGACAGCGTTCACACAGCCAGGGATTAGCAAAGGATTGTTCTGGAACACCTGAACGGGGCAGGCAGCGTTTGATGCCCTGCACTGCCCGCACCAGGGACAGGAACGTGTGGCACAGGCCCAGGTAAAAGTGCTTTTATGGGTAAGATATTAATAAAAGTCATCCAGGAATGCTGTTTTCAGGATTTCTGAACGTTGCTTTTGGGATTTCTGTGCCGCTGGGACTGTCCATGCCAAACTCAAAGTGCTTTTTCCCGTCCCTTCCCATTGACACAGCTTCTGTTGCTGTCTGGTACCTTTATGGTGCTTTTCCGTGCCTGACAGAGGTAAAGGCTGGCCCATGGGCAGGTGGGAAAGGGCAGGCCAGGAGGACAGGAGGTTCTCCAGTGCTGAGAGGGATCAGGCCCTGCAAAGAGCTTGGTTTTGGCAGGAAGCTCCTCCTGCAGAGCCGTTCTGTGATGGTCCTGCTGCTCCCTGCACCTCCTCCTCCCCCGTGCTGTAACACTGCTCCTGCTGTGCTTTCCCAGTCCCCAGGATCAATGGGCACCCCAAGCTGGACAGGCACCGTGAGCACCCCCCTGGCTACGACAGCTCCTCCACCATGATGAGCAGCGAGCTGGAGTCCAGCAGCTTCATCGACTCCGAGGACGATGACAACACCAGCAGGTACAGCCCAGCCAGGGCACAGAGCCTCTTGGCATCTTCCTGGGCGCTTCTGAGCTCATCTTCTCTCTTCTTCTTCCCCTCCTCTCTCTTTGTTTTAAAATGTATTTATTTCTTTCTTTTAATTTTCCTTTCATTTCTTCTGTGATCTGAGCGCGGGGCGTTCGTTGGTGACCTCGTTGTGGGGAATCACTGCTCAGTTACTGGGTCACTGTCCAGGCTGTCCAAACCACTGTTCCAGTTGAAAGTAAAGCTCTGTTCCTCTCCTTTTCGTAGCAAGAGTGGCCACATTTCAAGATCAAAGCACTGCTTACCTATTTATGAAGTAAGGGTGTGAATATTAAAACCAAATACTGTCAGCAGAGATTCCTAATAAGTGTGCACTTCACTGGAGCTCAATTATAAAGGAATTCCTGGGTAATTGCACAGTCTGAGACCTGTGAGCACTTCAGGAATTCATCAAAGTCAATGCTGTTGCAAAGGCAGCCTTGGCTGCCGTGTATTTATGGCTTCTTCATTATTTCTTTCTTTTTGTGCAGGCAGAGCATGTGAGTTATTCCCTGCTTGAAAAACACATCTCATTTCAAGACATCTTTGTTATATCTAAAGATTTTTTTATTTTTAAGAAGTCTTTAAGCCAATACATTTTGTGGCTTCAGAATGCTTATTTTCATGGATGTAAAACCAATCTAAAATATTTTTCTTCCTTTTCCTGGCCACATTCTCTAGAATATTCTTCCTTTTCCTGGCCACTGGCTCTAGAGCTGTTGTTCATCCTCATGGACTCTGAAAATCCATTTTGGATTTGTCAGAGAACAACAGGGTGACAGATCTCTGGTGGATCATGGGAATCTGCAGCTAAAATAAGGCAGAACATGGCAATTTTAATAAAAACAGCAGAAAGCAACTACTCCTGGAGATCCTGAGCTCCTTGCTGTGATCCCAGATGTCACCAGCTTACGGATCTTGGTGGATCTGTTGGGTCTTGGAGTTGGTCAGGGCTTAGAGATCTCACAGTTCTGATTAAAGGCTGTGTTTCCTAAGGGGTGAAAGGGTAACTAAATGCAGGGGTTGGAATGAGATGAGTTTAAGGTCCCTTCCAACCCAAACAATTCCACGATGAAGTTGCCAACACCTGGAGATACAAAAAAAAAAAAAAAATCACCTTTCTGGATATTCACCTGCATGGGGGGTTGGTGAGATGAGTCCTTAACCCTGAATGCACCCTGAGCCTTCCCAAAGCCTTTAGGGCTTCGAGCCCTCCCCTAAAAACTCGAGCCCACAACAACAACAACAACAACCCTGCAGCTGATTTGTGTTCGTTGCAAATAAATGAATGATTTCCATGGCAGCAAGCAATGCAGTGGGGCAGGATTAGCTCAGGGTGGCCACTGGGGCACATCAGAGCAGACACGGTGAAATCTTTCTCTGTGAATAAAAACAGCAAAACTTCCTGAGCCTGACCTGAGAAGAAAGAGATTCTTGGAAGCTGCTGCTCCTGCCTTTTCCTCTGGAGGCTGGGGCAGGAGCTTTTGGCACGGGGCAGAGCTGCCAGGCCGGGTAGTCAGGAAGAACCACTCAAAGGAATGCTCCAAGGTATGCTGCTGTGTTCCAGGGGTGATGATCTCAGGCACGGGAGACACTGTGCTGGCAGGGAGAAGTTTTCTGTAGAGGCAAATCAGGCAAAAGAGCAAATGGAGAAGGTTCCAGAGCTGCTGGAGGCACCAGCCTGGGGACAGAGGGGTCTCAGGGGTGAGTTTGGTTCCTGCCAGTGATGGGTTCTGCTGAGGGAGGAAATCAGATGGAAAGGATGTCGCTGTCCTGGAAGGGAAGAGCTCGTGAGGCTGAGGATGCTTTTCTGACTCTGTGTGTTTGGTTTTATTTGAACTCGGAGCAGTGCAGCAGAGCTGGGGAATTCCCAGCCCAAGGAGGCTCTGCTGCCTTCAGTTAAAGAACAATGTCATGTTTTGGTGAATTAACGTGTTCACAGACATTCCAGGACAGTGCAGAGTGGCACAATGATTTCTTTCCTTTCTTCTCAAAGTGTGATATAATTGAACGTTTGTGTTTTTTGCAGGTAGGATTTTGAACAGAGGTTGATGGGAACTTCACAGTAAAAGCCTTTTTTTCTGTCTTCTCCAAAGTAAAGGTCTAACAAATCTGACATCTGTAGCTGTAGGATTACTGTCAGCAATTGCTGCTCTCAGTTCAATGCAACTAAAAGAATTCACTGCAAAATAATAATGTATACTTCTCATTTAAGAAATTTCCATAATTTCTTTTTAAGCCACGTGGATAAGCTTTCTTTAACAAATGTTGCCTTTTTCCCTCATCCTTTGGGAATTGTAGAATGGAGCAAAAATATTATTATTACAATATTTTTAAAAAAATCTTCTGTGGTATTTATTGACCTTTGTGTTAGCAGTGCAGTCAGGGTTTTGGGCAGTAGCTGGTGCAGGAAATTAATTGGTAGTGATAACTCCAGATTTGTTTTTCATCTTTGCACTTTATTTGTCTCAAAAGCTCTAATTTGCCATCTTGTCTTGCTCATCAGATTGTAATAATAACAACTTCTACCCAGCATTTCTGGAGATGCTTCAGAGAGCAAAATATTCCTCATTAGAGTAGGTTTGAGCTGCTTTCGAGCATCCAGATGCTCCCAGAATATTAAGGATTCAGCCAGGATGCATTAAGGCTGTGGATTGAGCAGAAATTACAGGGAAAGATGATGAAGTGTGCCACAGCTACATGAAAATAGGTGTAAAAACGTTCCTGCAGAGCCTCCTGATCATCGCTTCCATGCAGCTGATGCGAGAGGCTGCTTTAGCTCCACTTTTTTTCCCTGAAATGTTTTGTATCCTCTTGAACTAAACCTGAACTGGGGCTTTTCTGAGGAGCTGATTCTCATCCCTCCATCCTGATACCGAGCAGAACGGCAAAAATACAACAATATTACCAGCTGGCAACAGAAACTCAGAGATTTGCCAAGAAACTCTGGTTTTGATGGTTTAATTTGAGAGAAAAATGCCCTTTCAGAGAGCAGGCAGCTTCACTGCGGTGTGTGCAGCGTGCCTGGGTTTTCCTCATGTTCTCCTAAGCTGGGAAGTTTTAGCTGAATCCTCTGGTGAGATGTTGTGGGAGGGAAGAGGAGGAGAAGGAGATGGGAGAAGAAGCAGGAAAGGGGGGAATATTGATAGCAAAATATAAGTGGAGCTTTTTGTGTCAGTTTTTGGTGGGTGTTGAACAAGCCCAGTTTGGGGAGCCCTGGGTTTGACACCTCCTTGGTTGTTTTTTTTTTTTTTTTCCTGTTGGCAGGTAAAACCTCCCAAGCCCAGGTGCTGTTGTGAGCTGTTCCACACATCAGGAATTATCACATTTTGCATCTCCTTTTGAAAAATCCCACCCCTTGGCTCTTCAATTCCCCTTGCTGGGAGGGGTAAAAGGAGTGTGTGAGGTTAACGTGCCTGAAATAGTTGTGTGAACTGGAAGGGAATGTCAGGAGACTCACACCCTCTCAGCAGCTCCAGCATCTCCAGGGGTGCCACTTGATAAAAATACTTCAGGCCACGGGGGTTTCCTGTGCTCTCAGGACACCAAGCTCCTTTTTGGAATTGCTGGCATCGAGTTTTTGAGGTATTCTCACATTCCTGCATGTGGCTGGAACACGGAAGGGCAGGGATGTGGAAACTGGGGAAAAGCCTGGCGCTGTTTGTTTTGTGTTGCAAAAGGTTGGATTTTTAAATCTTGGTTAATGATGGAGCGTTGCTTTGTCTTTTTTTTTTTTTTTTTTTTTTTTTTTTTTCTTTTTTTGCCATTCTTAACATATTAAATAGAGGAGAGATGTCTCTGGTGTTGTAGTGGTGTTTTAATAATCTAGGCTTTGTTCCATGCTCCTGAAATTAATTTGGGCAAATCCCTTTCTGTCTCATTCTACTCTCTGTAAAATGAGGATGATTCATGCTCCAAACTCTTAAAGACCTTAAAGATTTATATGTAAAATGTGGCACGTTTAGGTTCTACGGGTTTGAAGAGCCTGGAAGAAACCCACAGCAAAATAAAAAAGAATGTGTGAATGTAGATCATCTTCACTGTCCTCCTGTTAGCAATTTCTGTTTGATTTCTTTAAATTCAAGCTTGGAATTGCTGGGAACAGTGGAAGAAAATACAGCACCATGACAGGACTCAGGAAAATGGGCATTAAGGGTTGCACTCAGCCCTGCTCCCAGAGGAAAACAAGTGCTAAATTAAACTCTGTAAGATTAAATAATTTATCTGATCCCTGCTGTCGGTTTCGCTGGAATCTCCTCCGTGCTCTCCTAAACTCTGAGCGATTTCCCCTCTCCTGCTGCTGCAGGAACCAGCTCTTTGTGGCTGAGCCTCTCAGGGGTGACATTTGCTCTGCTTTCCCCCCAGGCTGAGCAGCTCCACGGAGCAGAGCACCTCATCCCGGCTCATCCGCAAGCACAAGCGCCGGAGGAGGAAACAGAGGATGCGGCAGATTGACAGGGTAAGGCTGGCACCAGCGCTCCCCAGGGAGGTGAACTGTGGTTTTTGAGTGGAGCTGTTGACTCGGGAAGGGATCCAGGACAGGTCTGTGCCTGTAGAATTCACTGGAAGGCTCCTTGTGGCTCCAGTCTGTGCTAAATCTCCGCATTTGGAGCTCTGCGGTTCCAAAGTGAAGTTTTCACCTCTCCCTTTCTCCTTTCACTGTCTGGTGATCCCATTTCTTGTCTTTCCCAAGACCAGTCTCTGGAGGAGAGGCTCCATTATGATGTGGAAAGGGGTGTGAGATACCCTGAGACCTGCATTCTGCTGGAAGGAGAAATCCAAGTTCATAGGAAATCCCAAATCTTTTCCTTTGCCCTTGGCAGCAGGATGAGGGTGACCCCACGGACAGACTCCTGAAGTACCTGTTTTGTTCTCCCCTCAGTCTCAGTCTTCACACACTAAAGAATGACCTCACACACATTTTATCACAGGATGGGGTTTTAGAAGATCTTTGATAAGCACCTTTGTATTTAATTTTGGAGGCAGGGGTGTGTCTCTCCTCTCAGTTCCTGCTGGATCCTGTGCTGTTCACTCCTCCCTTTAGGGAGGAGCTGTGGGTGCAATAATTCCCACTCCACCGGGCACTTCAGCATCTGAATGTTTGCCTGTCAGTCACAGCCAGGAAGCAGAAATAATTCCAGGGGAAGTTCAGTTGAGAAACCCCAATACAGGAACGTGCTCTGTGAATTCTGTGATCAAACCCTTGGAGGAAGTGCAGACTCTGCTCAGATTTCTTTCCTCCAGGTTCCTAAATGAAGCATAATTTTGAGGAAGCCTCAATAATTTCTGCATGCTTTTCAATTGGAAACCTCTTAATCCATTCCTGATGAGTTAATCCTCAACAGTTCTTACCCTGAGCCATTAAAAACCTTGAGATTTCTCTGTTGTGTTTTGCAGTCGTCCTCGTTCAGCAGCATCACTGACTCCACCATGTCCCTGAACATCATCACTGTCACACTCAACATGGGTAAGAGGCCAAGCCACCGTTTTTGTGATGAATTTCAAGAGGTAGGGATGTATTTTGTGATGGTGAGGGAGCCTCTGGCGCCAGGAGGGAGTTCCTCGGTTGGAGAGGATGCCAGGTGAATAAAGGGAACAGCAGCTGAGAGTTGCTGCTGTGCAGATTCTGCCTGCATTCCTAATCCAGAACTGATTTCCAGATCAATGTTCCTTCCAGGGAAGGAGCTGGAGCTCCAGGATGTGGAGTTAACGGTGAGGGATTAGGGTAGAAGGGCACTGGAGGTTTGCATTTCTGCTGCTCCTGTGTTTCACTTGTCAGCCAGACAGAAATGTGCAGGGCTGCCAGCGAATTCAGCACCTTTCAGCAGCACCAAACCCTTCCTGCCTCTCTGACATGTGGAACAAACATTGCTTAACGTGATCAGTGCTAATTTCCAGGTGTGGACAAGTCTTTTCAGTGCTCTTCCTCTTGCTGGGCGTTTCTTTTTTTAATGTAACGCTGTCTTGGATGAAAAAAATCCTGTCTTTAGCAGCCTTTCCCTGAAGGTGCCGGGCAAATATTCCCCATTAGAGCAGCCTGAGATCGCTGCAAGTCAAACCTTGCCCCGCTGACGTGTTGAGATCTTTCAAAGCTGGAGCAGCCTCGCTCCTTGCTCACATTCCAATGGCTCTGTCTGCTTTTGTGTCCATCTAGAAAAATATAACTTCCTGGGCATCAGCATTGTGGGACAGAGCAACGACCGGGGCGATGGTGGCATCTACATCGGCTCCATCATGAAGGGAGGGGCGGTGGCAGCGGACGGGCGCATCGAGCCGGGGGACATGCTGCTGCAGGTGGGTCCCTGTCCCCCGAATCCCGCTGCTCTGCTCAGCCACCCCACCAGCCCCAGGGGCTGCACGAAGCAGGCAGCGGAGTTCGTTCACCCTCAGAGAAACGTGGCGCAAAGATCACCGAAGTGCGTGTGAAATAGTGGTGTTTTAACAATCGGGGCTTTGTTCCATGCTCCTGAGATTAATTTGGGTAAATCCCTTTCTGTCTCATTCTACTCTCTGTAAAATGAGGATGATTCATGCTCCAAACTCTTAAAGACCTTAAAGATTTATATGCAAAATGTGGCACGTTTAGGTTCTACAAGTTTGAGGAGCCTGGAAAAAACCCACAGCAAAATAAAACTTAACAGAGTGTGTGAAGGTAAATCATCTTCACTGTCCTCCTGTTAGCAATTTCTGTTTGATTTCTTTAAATTCAAGCTTTGAATTGCTGGGAACAGTGGAAGAAAATACAGCACCATGACAGGACTCAGGAAAATGGGCATTAAGGGTTGCACTCAGCCCTGCTCCCAGAGGAAAACAAGTGCTAAATTAAACTCTGTAAGATTAAATAATTCATCTGATCCCTGCTGTCGGTTTCGCTGGAATCTCCTCCGTGCTCTCCTAAACTCTGAGTGATTTCTCAGAGAGAACTCTGAGAAATGACATTTCAAAGGAATGGAAGCAGTGACCAGGCAGATAAATTGGGGGATTTAATTAAGGAATTAAAGCACCTTGAAGTTTCCTGCTGCACACCTGACCTCTGCTTTCTGCGCCGTTCCAGGTGAACGATGTCAATTTTGAGAACATGAGCAACGACGACGCCGTGCGGGTTTTACGGGAAATCGTCTCCAAACCAGGGTGAGCACATCACAAAACCTCTTCCTATTTATCCTCCACGGGCAGTTACCGGAGCTGAGAAAAACCTCAGAGAAATCGACATTTTGACATCCGTCAGCACGGCCGATCTCAGCTGTGAGCTTCTCAGTGTAAATGGTGAATAGGTGAGGTTGGCTCTGGCCAAAACCAACACCAATGAGGAGTTGCCTGGTTTCAGCAGCGCTGTTTGTTTATGTGATGAGCATTTTAATATCTCAGGAGCTGATCTTCCAACACATTTCACCACCAGTGCTCATCCTCTGTGCAAAACCAGGAGCGTCCCGATGGGCTTCATACTGAAAAATATTATAAAGCTTTTCAAAACCATTTTCAGAACGTACTTGGCGACTGCTGGATAGGAATAAATTTGTTTCAAATAGTTCTTGTAGGGAAGTTAAGAGTCATCCTTACCTGTTTTCTTTCTCCCTAGACCTATCAGCCTAACAGTAGCCAAATGCTGGGACCCTACTCCCAGGAGTTATTTCACCATCCCCAGGGGTGAGTACACATTGGGGCTCTGTGCTGGGTTCCTGGGAAGCCCCCAAGGTTTAGAATATTTTCACCTATTTTGGCATCTTAACAGATTCTACCCATTCATTTCTTTTATGTGTTCACTTTTGTATTGGGAGCCTGAGGTTCAAGATACTTTTTTTCTGAGATTCCACTGCCCATTGAATTCCTGGGAGTTTTCTCTTAGTTCACCTTTGGATCAAGCTCCTAACCTTTTTGGGAGGTGATCTCAACCTTTCAATTCATAAAAGGTTTGGAAATAATTATGCCAAATGTTAAAAATCCCCATTTTCCCACAGTGAACTTCTAGGGAGAACTTAAACTGAGTGTTTTGAAGATGTGAGGGAAGCAGTGGAACACATAAAACACCTTGAAAATGATCTTGTTTTCAGTGGCAGTAAAAGATCTGTGCTCATGTGACAAACTCAGCTGCCTCCTGCTGGTGAGGGCTGTGCTGGTGGTGCTGGAACCAGTTTGTTCCCAGTCCACAGAAGATGAGGGTGGAATAAATGCAATAGACGGTGGGATGCAAACTGTGGGAGCTCCCTCAAAACCCTTAGGAAAACCAGAGAAACAACAAGAGCAAACCCCTCAGATCTTTCAAAATTTTGGTGTTTGCTGCAAGTCTGACCCCATTTTCTGTGCCTTTTGTCTGGTGCAGACTACAGGACCTCACCCCATTGAAACCCTTTTTAAAACCAGTATAATCAAAAGAAAACCCCTCAGATTTCTCCAAATTTTGGTGTGTTCTGCAAGTCTGACCCTGTTTTTGCTGTCCCTTTGTGGTAGTGCAGACAGTGGGACCTCACTCATATGAAACCCTTAGGAAAACCAGAGAAACAACAAGAAAACAAGAGAAAACCTGAAAATCTTGGTGTTTGCTGCAAGTTTGACCCCATTTTCTGTACCTTTGTGGTGGTGCAGACTACTTATGTAAAACCCTTAGGAAAACCAGGTAAACAACTAGAGAGCAAGAGAAAACCCCTCAGATATTTCCAAATCTTCGTGTTTGCTGCAGCTCTGACCCCATTTTCTGTACCTTTGTGTCAGTGCAGACAACAAGGTAGTAGTAGTAGTGGTGCAGACTACGGGAACTCACTTACATAAAACGCTTTTTAAAACCAGATAAACAGCAAGAGAACAAGAGAAAACCCCTCAGATCTCTGAAAATCTCGGTGTTTGCTGCAGCCCTGACCCCATTTTCTGTGCCTTTGTGGCGGTGCAGACTGCCACAGGGGTAGAGACCTCACACATATGAGACCTCACTCATATGAAACCCTTAGGAAAACCAGAGAAACAACAAGAGAACAAGAGAAAACCCCTCAGATCTCTCCAAATCTTGCTGTTTGCTGCAAGTTTGACCCCGTTTTCTGTGCCTTTGTGGCGGTGCAGACAACAAGGTGGTAGTAGTAGTGGTGGTGCAGACTACAGGACCTCACTTACATAAAACGCTTTTTAAAACCAGATAAACAGCAAGAGAACAAGAGAAAACCCCTCAGATCTCTGAAAATGTCGGTGTTTGCCGCAGTCCTGACCCCATTTTCTGTGTCTTTGTGGTGGTGCAGACTATGGGGTAGTTGGTAGTGGTGGTGCAGACTACAGGACCTCACTTACGTAAAACCCTTTTTAAAACCAGATAAACAGCAAGAGAGCAAGAGAAAACCCCTCAGATCTCTGAAAATGTCGGTGTTTGCCGCAGCCCTGACCCCCTGTGTTCCCTTTTGCTCGCAGCTGAGCCGGTGCGGCCGATCGACCCCGCGGCGTGGATCTCTCATACCACGGCCATGACGGGAGCGTACCCCCGTTACGGTATGAGCCCTTCCATGAGCATCACCACATCTACCAGCTCCTCACTAACAAGCTCAATTCCCGAGTCGGAAAGTAAGTCACCCCCTGGCCAGCCCAGGGCAGCTCGGGCCCAGCGAGGCCCGGCCACGGGCACGGTGACAGCGGCAGCGCCAGCCAGGCCTTGAGCGGTTTCCCTCACGCTTGGGGGAAGCAGGAGAGCTTTTGGCGAAGGTTGGAGGTTGCTAACGTTGGAGGTGTTTTGGTTCTGTCTCAGGGAGAAGTGGTTGCTGGTGGATTTTAAGGGGTTTTATCCCCTCGGGTGGATGGGGGAGCTCCTTCCTCTGCGTTTGGTAACGTTAGTGCTTTGTTTGGGAAGTCCTTCCCTGATATTCACATGGCCTTCTTTTATACTTTTTTTATCCTTTTTGTGCTTTTTTTAAAATATTTTTAGAATTTATTGAGCAAGCTAAAAATCAAGTAGTTAGCTTAGGAGTAGCTTGGGTTTTTTCATTCCAAGTGAAATTATGGTTAGAGTTCAACCTTGTTCCTGGTTTGTCGGTCTGTGGCACATCCATGAAACCAGGAGGCTGTCATGATTCAGAGAGGTTTCTTTAATTCAAAAGCCTCTCAGAGCACTCTAATCACAGAATCTTTTTAGCTGGAAAGGACCCACAAGGTTGAGTGAGTCCAGATTTTAAGTGTATGGCCCAGACAGGTCTCAAACCCATGGCCTTGGTGTTAATAACACTCCAACACTTTATCTTGGAAAATTTGTTTAAGGAATGTTAATTCTTCCTTTTATTTCACTCAAAACAACACTGAGGATTTTAAAGACCTGTGTGGTATTGCTTATAAAGTACCACAGATTTTATAAGCTGGAATTCTACCTCACCTTGGAGGAAAAGGCCGGGTTGGGGATTTTTTTTATAGGTGTTTTTAGACATCAGGCAGCACCACTGAGGGGAAATAATCTGCAGCAGGAAGCGAACAAACCCCTTTCCTGCCTGCTGCTTTATCCTGAGACGTGTTTTGAGCCTTACAGGTACTGCTGGAATCCAGTGTCTCTGCTGATTGCTGTCAAACAAGTCTGTACTCAGCATTCCTCTTGAACAATTCATGTATCCTGTGCCTTGATGATAGTGCTGGGCTGGGCAGGTGGGGAACAGGCACCCTCTCAGTCATACTTTGAAAATAAAGGTATTTGGGAGCAAAACCACATTTCTGGAGACAGCTTCTCATTTCTGTGCCAGTGACTTAAAATGTTTCCTTTCTGGAATGAAAGAGAATAAAGGGTCCCCCTGATTTTTACTGGGACCTTTGTCCTTCAGCTCAGCCCTGTTACCTGCCCTGACCTGGGCTGGGTGAATTTTCCACAGCTGGCTGAATTCAGACCAAAATGCATTTCAGATGCGTCTCAGAATTTGCCATATTTGTACAGCAGCCAGAACGTAGAAAATATAAATTTTCTGTTCGCATGCAGATCTCAGGTCTCCAAGAAAATACAATTTATTGCTCCCCGTGTACTCAAATATTAGTTTGTTGGTGTATTTTTTTTTTTTTCCCAAACACGTTGCTTTTTGCCACTAACCAAACTAACTTAAAGCAAAAGCAAAGTTTTAGTGTTTATTTGAGGTTTGTAAGTATTGAAGCTGCATGCAGAGCTGGTCTGGGATGTTTTCATGCATATTGGCAGTGCATGTGTGGAAAGAAGCGTTTTCAGTTTTCATTGTTTCACGCTTGCTGTACCTTTTTTTATCCAAAATTTGGGGTGGCTGGAAAAGGACAAAAGGGGTTCCTTTGTGTTTTTGGAAGGTGGGTGATGAGGGGAACTGGGAGGGGAGGAGGGTTTTGGAATTCCTGCTGGAGAAGGGCCTGGGCTACGAACACAGATAAAAATGAATTTTCTAGGGCTGGGAGATGGAACAGGAAGGAGAATTTGACAAGATCAACCTCAACCGTGTTCTGATTTTATTGTAAAAATTGATCAGGAAGGTGTGAAAGCTCTGGGGATCCAGTTCTGCGCGGAATGGTGTGAACTGGGAATGGCTGTGGAGGCATTTGGGAGCTTTTTTTAAAGTGTTCCACAAGAAAGATGCAGGGCAAAGTAATCCTGGAGGAGTGGATTGTGAGGCTGCCATCTCTGGGATGCTGGGAAGGGTTTTTATAAGGAAATCACTGATTTCTTCTTATCAGGGAAGATTTCTTTTCTAATTTCATTTCCCCCCAAGAATGTCCAGATCTTTAAAAAAAAAACCAAAAACAACTGGACATGGATTGAGCCGTGGGGATCCTCTTTCTCCATGGAGATGGGTGTTCCTCCTGACAGTGAACGCCACACCAAAGGAACAAACCCCAAAAACTTGTCCCACGGGGTTCTCCATGGAGTGAACCGATCCCGTGGGTGGGATGGGAGATGGAAAAGGAAATGATGGATCACCAAAATCCTGGGATTTCCTTTCCTGCCAGTCCTGATTGCAGAGTGGATCCTGTAGCTGCTCTGGGCAGCCAAGACACAGGGACTCAGCATTTCTGGGACTAAACTGGTGGCCCTGAGCCCCAAATCTGAAGAATTGCTGTAAATGCTGAAATTCACTCCATGGATGAGGGTACATTTGGGAACCTTTGTGTCTTCTTTTTTTTTTTTTTTTTTTCTTTTTTTTTGCATCTATTGGTAAAACTGTAATTTTTGTTTCATCCAAACTGGAGCTGAGAATTTCCTTCAGCCTCAGTTCATTTCAAAGCAGCCTGTGGCATCTCTTCCTTTTAGAATTAGAAGAATCTCCCTTAACTGTGAAGAGTGACATGGCTACTATTGTCAAGGTCATGCAGCTGCCAGACTCAGGCCTTGAAATTCGGGACAGGATGTGGTTAAAAATCACCATCTCCAATGCAGTGATAGGTAAGCAGATCCCAGAAATGCTGAGGGAGAATAAAACAGTGACTTCGTGGCAACAGGTTCAAGAAACTACCTTTTAATGAGCTTTTTTTTCATGTCTGTGACCTCCTCTATTCCATTTATGGACAGCTCTGAGTGTGACAGGAAATAACTCTTGTTTGAGCTCGGGTATCCAAAATTGCTGCACGTTTCTCATGCCCACACAGAGCTGGTTCTTAATTCTTTGGTTTTGTATCTCAGGGTTCTAGGTGGCTCTGGAGAGCTGCCCAAGTTCAGCAGAGCAACTGGAGTTCAACCACACAACCTTAATAAAGCCTCTTAATTAGATTTAAAATCACCACAGCCAGTCTGCCTGTGACCTGAGCTCTGCTAATATTTAACCAGTCCAGGCTGTAGTTGCTTTTTGCTGAGGACGGGGTTGGGACACAGAAATTTTGGCAACCTAATATCTGCCTCTGGAGGAAGGTGACTCCCAGAGAAGAGTGAAATCCAGAGAAAAATCCATTTTCACTCCTGCAGCTCTAAGGGGTTGCACAGTGTGTGTAAATAGGATTTTTTTGTGTGTTTATTTAGTGTCATTGTCCGTGTAAGTGTTCAGCTGGCACAATTCTGCTCAGATAATCCCATTGTAGGTGTTCAACTGGCACCATTTGGTCAGATAATCCCATTGTAGGTGTTCAAATGGCACAATTTGGTCAGATAATCCCATTGTGGGTGTTCAACTGGCACAATTTGGTCAGATAATCCCATTGTAGGTGTTCAAATGGCACAATTTGGTCAGATAATCCCATTGTAGGTGTTCAAATGGCACAATTTGGTCAGATAATCCCATTATAGGTGTTCAAATGGTACAATTCTGCTCAGATAATCCCATTGTGGGTGTTCAGCTGGCACAATTTGGCTCAGGTAATCCCGTGTCCCCTCTTGCTGTCCCCATTTCAGGAGCAGATGTGGTGGACTGGCTTTACACGCACGTGGAAGGCTTCAAGGACCGCCGGGAGGCCAGGAAATACGCCAGCAGCATGCTGAAACACGGCTACCTCAGGCACACTGTGAACAAAATCACCTTCTCAGAGCAGTGCTATTACGTCTTTGGAGACCTCTGTGGCAGTAAGTCCCCACTGGGAGGGGCAGAGCTGTCCCTGGGGATGCTCCGAGAGTGCCCCCGCTGCGTCCTCACGATGAAGAATTTCCTGAGGAGGAATTCTCGTGAGGGTGGCAGAGCTCTGGAGCAGCTGCCCAGGTTTCTCTGGAGATATTCCAAACCCAGCTGGACACATTCCTGTGTCACCTGCCCCAGGATTGGACAGGGGCATCTCCAGAGGTCCCTTCTGACCCCGGCTCTCCTGGGGTTTCACAAGGGGTGTCCCGGAACAGGGACATTCATTACCCTGAAATTGTGTGACAAGTGGTTGATGCTCCCTGCTGCCCCAGGCAAGGAGAGCACTTGGAGGAGGATGAAGCCATCAAGTGGAGCCCTGAGGACAGCAGGATTGATTTCTGGTGGTGCTTGTCAGTCCCACTCAGTTTCCAGCTGGAAGAGGGGGATGTCCTCACCCTGTCCTCACCCTGTCCTCATCCTGTCCTCACCTCTCACTGCCTGGTGAAAAGGCTGATTCCAGGTCCTTGCTAAACTTCAAACACCTCCATAAATGAACTCACAGGGACCATTTCACCTGCTGGCTAAAAAGTTTTCACCTTTTTCTCTTTCCCAGATCTGGCTGCACTGAACCTGAACAACGGCTCCAGCGGTGCCTCGGACCAGGACACCCTGGCTCCGCTCCCACATCCCGCTGCTCCCTGGCCCTTGGGCCAAGGATATCCCTACCAATATCCTCTGCCCCCTCCTTGTTTCCCACCAGCCTACCAAGACCCAGGCTTTAGCTATGGCAGCGGCAGCGCAGGCAGCCAGCAGAGCGAAGGTGAGATGGGAATGACTGGGGTTTGAATTCCACAGCTCTCATTATCCCCTGCCATCTGCTTGAGTTCCCTCGTGCCGTCCGTGCTTGTCTCGTGGTTTTGGTTGCTCCCTGCGTGGACTGTGTGCAGTGGGCACTGAGTCAAAGGTGTTTGTGTCTCTGGAGGAGTGGGTTTGGCTTTCAGCTCTCTGTGGAAACTGCCAGGCTTAGGCCAGTCAGGAGCTGCCAGCAGTGGGGTTGGTGTTGCTGGAAATGAGGCGATTTCTGTGCTCATGGGGCAGGGACTAGAACCAAGGTGCTCTTGGCTTTCTCTTCGGTGCTCAGCACAAAAGGAAAATCACTTTTTTATTGTGAGTGGGAGGTGGCCAGGGCTGAAACACTGCTCCCAGGGAGGAGAGTCTCTGCTGGCATGAGTGACAGGGACAGGAAGAGAATTGTGCATGGATTAAAGACCTGCCTTCCTCCTTTTCTGCCCTGGCATACGCTGTGGTTTGTTTTTAACCAGTAAATAAAAATTGCTTCGTTTTTCACGGTACAGATACTACTTTTTAATTAATTTTTTTTTTTTTTAATCACTCCCAGAGTGAGTTTTGCTTTTGGAAACGCTGCCAGCAAAGAAGGGGTGAGGATTCCTTGTATTTTTACCGTGAACATCCAATAACTTGGATGCCACTTGTCCCTGTTTACCACAGCCAGTCAGGCTTCACAAAATGGCACAAAAGGGATTCATAACAGGAGCTTGCTCACGGGATTTTAGCCCAGCTGCTTCTCACCTTGTCCCAAAATAAGAAATACCCATGAGGAGTCTCCCAGAGGCTTTAGAACTGGAAGCTGATTGCCCTGGACAGAACATGGGGGTGGTTTTTTGGCAGCTGCTTCTGTGAGCAGTAGGAATTCTCTCCCGGGAACAGGAAAGGAATGGTGTTTTATCCATGCTGTGGAGAGCCTCCAGAAAGGTGCCAGGATGTTCAGCTCTGAAAGGTTTCCACGCTTTTCCTCGTGGAAAACAACTTCTGTGCTGTTTCTTGCTTTGTAACTGTTATTCCCTTGTTTTGTCCTGAGCAAGCGTTAGACTGAAGGATTCCTAGAGGAATGGCTGACTCTAGGGGATTGGTAAGCTTCAAATGCCTCCATGACGAATTCACAGCATGATCATCTTTAGATTCCTGTGACCCAAATGTTTAGCTGTTTCGTTTTGGTTTTTAATTTTAATTTTTATTTTTATTTTGAATTGTCTCGGACGCTCGACCTGTCTCAGTGCACAGTGGTGTGACATTGGCATATCAACCTGTGGGATTGTGCTGCAGCAGCTCAGAGGGGAGGGAACCAGCTGGGAAAACCCCATCCCCAGGCTCTCCAGAAAATAAATAATCCAAATTTATGGTGGTGTCACCCCTGTGGGTTGGATTTCTCTGCAGTGCCCTTGCAGTGCCCAGGTGGCTCAGGCAGGTGGTGGAAGTGCTGGAGCACAAGGCTGCACTGCTCACTCTCAAAATTGTGTTAAAATTGGGGACTTTGTGCTCTCTCTCTCATTTATCTGCAGTATTCAATCATAGCAATCAGCAAATATCACTTCAGAGACCCAGGCTGAGAATATTAACTGCAGATCCAGTGGTTTTGTGTCTGTTTCCCATCTCTCTGGCACTCTGCGGGGAATGCAGCTTTTTCCCCAAAACCAGTCTGGTTTTCCCATCTCCCCCATCAGCTGAAGCAGCAGAAACTGATGGGCATCTGTAGCTCAAGAAGGAGCAGCCCAAAAGAATTTTGGTTTTCCCATTTCTGTGGCTCATTTAGACTCGGAAGCTGGTCCCCTGTTCTGCTGGCTGGGGATCCTTTTTGGGAAGTTCATCATGCACTAAAGGTGCATGAATTTAATGGGATATTCCTTGGGTTGATGAGTTGGATTTAAAAAAAAAAAATAATTAGCTTGGAATTGTCTCCTAATCTGTCTCTCATGGGAACAGAGCAAGAGCTTCAGCTTCCATAAAAAAATCAGTTTTTAAGTTTAGTGAAGCCTGTTCTTGGTAACAACTCAGATCATACTCGGTGGCAGTCCTGTGGTTTTCCAAGGTGATTTAGTGTCCTCTCTTGTTGGGAACAACACCCTGGGTGTTACTGGTTTGTGGTAGAGCAGTTCAGGAACTGTTTCCCAGGGAATTCTCCAACAGCACAACGCTTTAGTGAGGAACTTTTAAAAGGATCTCCCCACTGAGGCCAACAAAGGGATTTAAGGGTGACAGAGAAGGCGAAGGGATGACTTTAGAAAAGGTACAAAATGCCAAAGCAGTGACAATTAGAATTCAGCCTCATTTACTTGAGTCAACCCCCAAATTCCTGCTTTTTCCTCCCCTCTCCTGCTCCTCCTGTCTCCTGGCAGGCCGGATTTGAGGCAGGAGCTGGAATTGAGCTGCTGAAGGCAAAGGGGTTGCTTTAGAAAAGGCACGAAGTACCAAAGCACTGACAACTAGAATTCAACCAAAGCAGTGCCAACTAAAATTCAACCTCATTGGCTCGAGTCAACCCCCAAATTCCCTCTTTTCCTCCTGCTCCTCCCATCTCCTGGCAGGCTGGGTTTGAGGCAGGAGCTGGAATTCAGCTGCTGGAATTCAGCTGCTGCTCTCACACGTCCCCACGCATGGCACAACCCTCATCGCCACCACCAGCGCGCCCGGGGTGGGGGGACGCACGACGGAGCCAAGCTCTCACCCTCCTTTTCCTCTCTCCCGTTTTTTTGTTTCTTCCCTTCCTTTTGGGGCTGCCAGGGAGCAAAAGCAGCGGCTCCAACCGGAGCACCAGCGAGACCAGCAGGAGAGGAGCGGGCAGGGAGAAGGAGCGCAAATCCGGGGGCAGCGGCAGCGAGTCGGAGGCGGCGGCGCGACGCGAGCGCCCGCTCAGCCAGCTGAGCCAGCGCAGCCACAGCGACAGGAGCCACCAGAGCCAGCACTCGTACGGGCCCCCGGGGGTGCCACCCTTGTACAGCCTGCCCAAGCTGGGCTCCAAGGCGCTGGGCAGCAGCAGCGGCCCGCCCGGAGCGCCGCCGGTGCGCGAGCTGAGCGCCGTGCCGCCCGAGCTCACCGGGAGCCGCCAGTCCTTCCAGAAGGCCATGGGCAACCCTTGCGAGTTCTTCGTGGACATCATGTGAGAGGAAGTGCCTTCAAAAGACTCTCTGCACAAGGGTGGGGGTTGGGGTGTTTTTTGGGGTTGGGTTTTTTTTTTTTTTTTTTGTTGTTGTCGTTGTTCGTGGGGTCGGGTTTGGGGTCGTTGTGGAAGAGGCTCGGCTGTCTTTGCATGTCACACCTTGCTGCTGGCGGGGAAAAAGGAGAAAAAGTGTCGACAGAACGGAACAAAAAAAGAAAAGAAAAAAACATTACGAAACCACCCCTTCCCCACCCGCCTACAAAAATGAACAACAAAATCTCCTGGGATTGTTAAATGTCAGCAAATCGACGGCATCTTTTCCTTACCTTTATTTTATTTTTTCTTTTCCTCCCTTCCCCATCTCGTTTTGGATCGTGAATGGCTGGCGTGTATTCACATCTTAATGAGCTTTGGTCATTGTGGCACCTACTTCAGTGGAATTAGTGTCTCTTTTTGGGCTGATTGGAGGACTGGTATTTCACATGACTTCTAAATTCCTGACAATGCATAGGAGCACTTTGATTTTTTCCCTGCTTTTTCTCTTGCAAGGACAAAACGACTGCTGGCTGGTATCTGGGATACTGCCTTGGAATGCTGTTTCTTGGATGCATCCCTAGCTCTAAGCAGACATGGCACCCAGAAGTGCTTGGAAAGGAGTAGGATCCAACCAATTCCTAGAGGAGAACAAAGCTGTGGCTACTTCCTGCTGACTAGGGAGTATAAATCAATCTTTCTTGGGTTCTTTGAGGGTTTGGTTGGGGTTTGTTTTTAAGATATTCTGTCAAGGCGGTGCTGGAGTCTTGCTGCTGTATGTGTTTGTTGTGCTGAACTTGTAAAGTTATTTCCTTCAGTTATTTCCTTCTTTCCCAAGAGGGATTTTCCAGCTGCACTCGCATTTCAGTCACCTCCCTGCTGCTAGGTGTGGCTGCTCCCTCTGGATGTGCACTTGCTCGCAGGTTGGAAGAGTTATTCCCACAGAAACAGGAAAATTGCTGCAGTTCTGTCAGCTTTTCCCTTTGGAAGGGGCTGTTTATCCCATTCCAGCAGAGACACCGGGAAATCCTGGCTCCCAGTGGGACGTGGCTCTTTGTTGTGATCCCTCCTTCCTTTCTGAGCAGAATCTTCCTCTTTTTCTGTTGAAAACAGACCTGGAGAGGTCTGATCCCCCAGGGAGCATTTCAGAGAGGTGTGAGGGTGTCTGAGAGCAGATCAGAAATGGTACAAAAAGAAATTCCACCCTGGAAAAGAAATCCTTACCCCTGACTCCGAGTTAAACCCACCCTGGAGCTCCTCAAAAAGAAATCCTTACCCCTGACTCCGAGTTAAACCCACCCTGGAGCTCCCAAAAAGAAATCCTTACCCCTGACTCCGAGTTAAACCCACCCTGGAGCTCCCAAAAAGAAATCCTTACCCCTGATACCGAGTTAAACCCACCCTGGAGCTCCCAAAAAGAAATCCTTAACCCTGACTCCGAGTTAAACCCACCGTGGAGCTCCCAAAAAGAAATCCTTACCCCTGACTCTGAGTTAAACCCACCCTGGAGCTCCTCAAAAAGAAATCCTTAACCCTGACTCCTCCTGCTGAGGAGCTCTGACTGAAGCAACTGCTGTTGAATATCCCCAGGATTTAATTTGTGGCTATTTTCTGCTCTGAGGCTCTGAAAAGTAATTTCAAGAAGCTTCATTGATATTTAAGAAGCTTTTTTAAGGCATGCTGAGCACAGCCACCCTCTGCTGCAGTGGCTCATTTAATGAGACACGAGCTGTAGCCACCTCTGGTTTGACCATGGGGCCATTCCTCAGTTAAATCCTCTTTTGTGAGATCCCTGCTGCTGGCAGGATTTAGGACAGGTGCTTTAAAATCAGTCTTTACTGTAAATAAGCCTTTTCTTCGCTGGTAAGAAGCTTCTTTTTGGTCTGTTCCGTGCTTTTTGGGTAAATATCCAGGGTGGGTGTGAAGAGATAACACCTTCCTCTCTGTACACACAGAGTTCAATTTGTCACCCTGAAAATTAATTCTTCAAAATCTCATTCTGATTTTTCACTTCTTTCCTTTTTCCCACCTCTGTGTGCAAACACCTCCCTTTGTCAGAGACTCCAGATGTTTGTGGTAATGGGAGCCTCAATTTCTCCTTCCACAGGGAGCCAGGAATTTGGGAAACTGTCACTCAGCCTATTTCTGAGCTTCTGAATTAATTTTCTTTACAAAAACCTCCCCAGAAAGGTTCTGAAAGCAGAGCTTTCATCCCCATCCATGGATGGCTCCTCCGAAAGAGGTCCTGCCTCAAGCTTGACTGTACAGCAGGAATTTTCTTTTCCTTCCCTCCTCCCAGATGCAAACCTGACTTGGTAAATTATTCTGAAAGACTGACACTTAGAGCAGTGAAGCAAATCAGGGTAAAATAATGGTGGGATTCTGCTCTGTCTCCTGGAGACACTGCTGAGGAGTCTGAGACTTTACTGACAATCACTAGTGGTTCTACTTTTAAAAGAATGGAGATTCTTCCAGCCTCTTACAAATTAAGATTTCTCTGGCCCTGTTTGTTTTGAGGCAGAACTCAGAGGGCTGGAGGAGAAAAAAAAAAATCTCCTTTAAATGTTTCCAAAAATGGGATTAAAGCTGGGGGCTGAGCTTTCCCCCATGTTTAATTCCTTGTTTTTCCAAGAGCTGCAGTTCACACGTGCTGGGGCTTTGCTTTTGTCTCGTGGTTTTGCTGTTGGCAGAAGCTGTTCTGTGTCTTTGCTGCTGTGCTGAGCATCTCCCGTGCTCTCCACGTGGGTCGGGCTGGCACGGGGCTGGCAGTCCCTGACAGCGGTGGGGCAGCGTTTGCTGGTGAACTCAGGCTGGAGCAGCTTCCCCTGCAGGTGAAGGATGCTCTGGGGCTGCTGCAGGGGTGGGTGCTGCTGTCTGCAGAGCAGGAGGGAGCAGTGCAATATTGAAGGGGAGCACCAAAATCCTGCATTTCCCCACCGAGTCAGGGCAAGGTCAGGCCCGGGTCTTTGCCACATCTCCCTTTCCTCAGTGGAACAAAGGCAGGAGATTTCCCAAATCCCATCCTTTGTGCCCTTCCAGCTCCCTGTGCAGCTCTCTCCTGTTGGGAGCAGCGTTCCCTGCAGGAGCACGTGCCAGGAGCTGCCCACGGTGGGAATTGTGCCAGGTGGAAGAAAACGTGGAGGCTGGAGTGCTGCAGACCCATCATTTCTGTCCCACCGGGGCCTGAAATTTAATTTTGATGTAATGGCTCTGGCTGCAGGGAGAGGTTTGCTGTGCTGGGCATGGGGACACCCTCAGAACAGGAGCCTGAAGCGATTTGATTTCTGTTCTGCAGCTGAGCTCAGTGCTCACACATCCCTGCCGCACACCCAGCAGCAGGGACGTCTGCAGCACCCTGGAAAAGGCTGAGGAAAACACCTTGGGATGACATCTCCCTCCCACGAGAGGCAGGATGAGCAGGGAGAGTGTCTCCAGCCAGTGTTGGAACTCTGAGGGGTAAATTCTTTAGCAGATAGTCTTAAAAGGATGCTGGTGTCTTTTAGCTCCTGTTCATGAACCTGCTTTTCCAAGGAAACAGTCCCCTGGACACTTTATCCAAAGGTTTTACTGGATGGCAAGCAGTGATGCACAGACGTTGACTTTTGCTATGATTTTTGTTCTCTCCCCTCCTGAGACTTGACAGCTCATGGGTTGATGTAATTGTTTTGGTTTATTTTTGTTTTGTTTTGTTTTGCATTTAACTGGATTGTAATAAGATTGACTTAAAATTATTAATTCTAATCAGTGATTAGAAACACATGTAAAGAATTTTATGTACAGTAGAGGAACAAAGTTACATGATTTTAAATAATGAAAACCCAGACTATCACCTATCCTAGAATTGGTTCTACTCAAAGAGTGACCTATTATTAGCATGGACTGCACTGTTCCTGTTAAATGTCTATTGCATAATTGAATTCTTTTTTGTAGATATTGTATTAAAACCCAAGTGTCTGTATAGTTAATATATAGCTGCTTATGTGTAAATGCTATTTTAAACACTAAAAAGCTTTTAATTTTATGTGATAACCACAGTGTACGTGTTCGGTTCTTTGCAGTATTTCGTTATTATTTATTTCATAAATACTCCCCATTTTTTGGACTCTCCAGCAGAAACAAGGATCACTGGGACACCCTGTGTGAGCCTTGGGCTTTTTGGGACACCCTGTAGGCTCTGAGGGGCTCAGATTTAAAGGGTTTTTCCAGCCTAAATCATTCTGATTTTCCAGCCTGAATAAAATGAACAAGCACAGCTTGGTGAGGCAGATTCCTTCTTCCCAGCTGGTACAGATCACACAGCAAGGGGAGAGCGAAACATCACCTAAATACCATAAATCCCAGCAATTTCCAGTGGGGTGGATATTAAATGGTCAAGATTCAGGTGAAAAGTAAATGGTCAGGATTTAAATGAATAGTAAATGGTCGGGATTTAGGTGAATATTAAATGGTCGGGATTTAGGTGAATATTAAATGGTCAAGATTCAGGTAAGTATTAAATGGTCAGGATTTAAATGAATACTAAATGGTCGGGATTTAAGTGAATATTAAATGGTCGGGATTTAGGTGAATATTAAATGGTCAATTCAGTTAAGTATTAAATGGTCAGGATTTAAATGAATACTAAATGGTCGGGATTTAAGTGGATATTAAATGGTCGGGATTTAGGTGAATATGAAATGATCAGAATGTTGTGAACATTAAATGATCAGAATTTTGGACAGCCTTTTCCTGCAGGGCCTGGTGGAGTTAAATCAGATTTTTTTCCTTTTCCTATTTCTGGAATGATGATCAAAAGTTACTGAATGCTTCTCTGCTATGGAACCACAGCCCTGGAGCAAGGAGTACTGAGAATTTCAGGTGCACCAACGTGTGAGGAATTGCTGCAGGCTCCAGGAAAAAGAACTCCAGGATCCAGGTCAGAGTTTTGTTTTTTGGGGTTTTTGGGGGGGGGATTGTTTGTTTTTTTTAATCACACTGAGGGATACTTTTGGATGGAGGTGATCACAAAAAAACTGGAGACAAGTAACTTTTCAGTGCACCAAAATGTTCTTTATTTTTATATTTAAGAATGAAAATATTCACTGGTTTAGATTAATTTGCAAATTCTTTAATTGAGCTGGGCTGATTAAATTCCAGTAGCACACAGTGAGTGGAGAGATGGAAAAAATTTTAATCTAGAGAATAAAAGAGCAGAAATGAAAAAAGTTTTTAAGGAATAAAAGAGCAGAATAGTTACTTGCCAACGTGAGTGGGGAAAAGAAAAATCTTGGTGATGTGACTGGGTGTTGGCTTGGTACTGCTGGCAACAATGTGAAGTTTGTGGTGATGTGTGTCTGGTTTTTGGGGGTGGAGGAACCTGCTTCTGTGCCTTTGGGGAGTGTGATTTGCACAGAGCTCATTTCCATGTGTCCTTCCCTGATTTCCGTGCAACACAAATGGAGTGAGCTGGGATTTGAATGGGCCATTCCCCCTTTGTATCACACACACAGCTGCTGCTTCCTGTCAGAATGTTCCTTTCACTTCACTTTTATTGGGTAGATCTGAAAGTTCTTCCAAGGCTTGGGAAAGGATTTCTGGATGTGTCTCTGGAGCTGTTCTTTAAAAAGAAAGGGAAATGACCAGCAGTGTTTAGAGGGAAGTGGTGTTGGTGAGGCTTCTGCCTCACATCTCCAGACTTGAGGCACTGATGTAAAATACCATTTCTGGAGGTTTCATTAACTGAACCTGGTTTTTGGCTCCTTTTTGGGGCCGAAAGGTGTTCCCAGAGAGGATGGAGGCTGCTCCTCTGGACTTCAGCCTCCAAGCCCTGTGCTTTCACAGCTCTGGTTCATATGTGGTTGTGCCTGGGGCCATAAACAGCCTTTTCTCCTTAAAATCCAGCTTCTGCTTGAGGGGCAGGTGACAGAGGTGATTTATTGTCTGTTCACCTCCTGCGGCTCCTCCTCGCCGGGGTTCTGGCAATAATCCCTCGTGTTCAGATCGGGCCTGAACACCATGATGCAGCACTTGGGCACGAAGTAGCTGGCCAGGATGCCCAGGGCGGTGGCCAGGACGGTGCAGATCAGCGTGACGGCCCTGAGGACCGTCCTCAGCGTGGCGAAAACCGCCAGGAAGAAGATCCAGACGACGAAGCAGATGAGGGTGGCAAAGGTGACGCCCCTGGCCACGTTGTACCTCCTCGGCGGGGTTTGCACCATGAAGGTGCACAGGAAGCAGGCGAAGGCCAGGCAGCTGTTGTAGCCGTGCAGGAGGGCGAAGGCGAGCCAGGACTGGGTGCCACACGCCAGCAGCACCTCCCTGGGCAGCGACTCGTAGTCGGCCACCAAGAAATCGGGGCCGAGGCGGAGGTGGCAGAGGCAGAGCGAGGCCTGGGTGAGCAGGGACGCGGCCACCAGCAGCCAGGCCCTGCCGCCGCTCGCCCAGCGCCGCAGCCCCGGGGCGCGGCCGGGAAACTCCGTCACCAGGGCGATCTCCAGCGCCTTGGGCACCAAGGCGGAGAAGCAGCCGTTGAGGCACAGGGCGTAGGAGAGCTGCTGCAGCCTGCAGAGCGCGGCGCTGGGCCTGCCCACGTACAGGCAGCAGCTGAGGCTCAGCAGCAGCAGGCAGAGCAGGGCCAAGAGGCCGCGGCTGCCCCCGGACAGCTGCGCCAGCGGCGTCCGCAGGTGCTTCAGGAAGAGCAGCGCCGTCACGCAGCTCAGAGCCGCCGTCAGGGCCATCAGCGTCACCAGGGCCAGGCCCAGGGGCTCGTCCCAGAAGAGGAACCTCTCGCTGCGGTCGTGGCAGCGCGTGCTGCGGGCCGGGGCCCACTGGTGCCGCGGGCACGGGGAGCAGCTGGTGCTGTCTGCAAAGAGAGCCTGCTGAGCCCTGGCAGCGGATCAGACGGGGGTTAGGGGCTGCTTTGGGCGGTGTTGTGGCCGTTTCCCTCCCTCCGAGGTGCGTTGGATCTCCAAAGGTTGTGGTAGTTCACCCTCTACTTTTCCACCCTCCTCCCTGAAGGATTCTTGTATTTCTTGCCTTTGTTTCCCTTCCCCAGCGTTTTATCCTGTGAAGTTTATCCACAGAATTTTATCCTATGCCTCTCTTCTACCCTCGCCCCCCAGGACTGCATCATACCCTTCTCTCCTACCTCTGCGTGTAAAACATAAATGTTGTCCTGGTGCCTTAATTTTTATCTCTGATGTATTCCATGTTCTGTGGTGCCCAGGGTGCGGCTCTGAGCTCACACTCAGCGTCACTCAGCTCTGCACACAGCAGGGACACAGAACAAATCCTGTTCCACATGGACACCAAGGACAACGTTACGAGTGTTCAGCCCAAAAGCACAAACAACGGTGAAGGGACGAACAAGGATGGGACCTCACAACCTGGAGCTGGAATTGGACAATTAAAGCCCAATGTGCAAATGGAGCAAACTTATAAAAGTGTGAGACCTCGTGACCGGTCGTCCATTTTGTGCCCATTTTGTGCCCATTTTGTGCCCATTTTGTGTCCATTTTGTGCCCATTTTGTGCCCATTTTGGGTCCACCTTGGCTGCAGCCCTGGCCAGGCTCTTGTCTTGCCCAAGGTGTATCCTAAAGGCCTTTTCATAAATATTTACTTTATTCTCCAGCTCTGTGCAATCTCTGTTCCAGCTCAGCCTTCCCAAGGCCTCAGTTCTCATTCCTTCCCTCTGGGCCCAGCAGGGACAGGTCCCCGGTGAAGAGCAGAAGAGGGAGGGGAACACCTGGCAGTGCTTGTGGAGGAGAGCTCCCAGCTCGTCATCACCTCAGCCACGAGACAGAATAATCCAGTCCAACCCTTCCAGCTCCCCAGACCTCACCTGTGCTGCTCCAGAAGGTGTTTTCTGAACAGTCTGTGCAGTCGTAGCAGCAGAGGTTGAATCCTTTTATTCTTCTGAATTGTCCTGGTTGGCAGCGCCTGAAGCACTCGGATGTGGGCTCCTGGCAAGGGCAGGAACGAACATCAGCCAGGCACCAGGAGAACTGTCATCTCAAACAAATCAGGATGAACTCTGCCACTTTTTACCTTCTTATCTGCCGTGTGGAACTCGATCTGGGCCTTACGGACGTCCAGGGACTGGTCGTAGTCCCCCACGGGCAGGTTGGTCAGGGTGCCGTTCCTCCAGGCCCAGAAGATGAGTTTGTACCCAGGGTTTGTGCCGTGGGATTGGTCAAACCTGAAGCTCTGGCCGTTCACCTCGAACGGCAGGGTGTTCATGAAGTGCAGCAGCTGGGGAGGAAATGAAATCAGAATCGGTTTTGGTACAGCCGTTCCTGTTTGGAGGGCGATCATTCCGCAGGCCAAAAATCAGCTGTCCCTTAGGTGAGCTAAGATGGTGACAGCCTGGCTGCGACGTGACAAAACCCTTCCCTTTGCCCCTCGGGTCTTTCCTCACCTGCCAGGACCTGATGGGGGTTTTGGGACAGCCTTTGGAGGTGCAGCCCAGGGCTCTGTGCAGGGCGTGGGCCACGCCGTACACGGCCACCTGGACCGGCTGCACCGAGGTCACGCCGAGCATGGGCCAGATGTCCCCGAGGGTGACGTGGTCGCAGTGCTGGCAGCGCGCGTCCGGTGCCTCGGCGCTCGCCAGGCCGCTCAGCTCCCTGGAGCGCCGGCAGAACCCCTCCTGCTCGACGGAGCTGAAGAGCTCGGCCACGTACTCCTGGAAGCCGGGCACCGTCCCCGTCCTCATGACAAAGCCCAGCACCGTCCCAATGCTCTGGATGTTCGGGGTGGACGCCGAGACGTCCGACAGCATCCAGGCCTCGGTGCCGACCCAGACCTTCTTGCCCAGCCCCATCCTGATGCTGTGCTCCAGCAGGGCCTGGGCTGGCAGGCTGTAGGAGAACAGCACCACGACGTTGACCTCGGTGCTGTTAATTACCCTCACGGTGTCTTCCAGCTGCTTCTTGGCGCTGGGCTCGGCCAGGTCGGTGGGGATGAGCCCCTCGAAGGCGATGCAGATGTTGTTAGTGCCAGCCATGCTCAGGAAGAGAGCCTGGGCGCCGCGGCCGTACTCGTCGTCGCTGCCCACCGTGGCCACCCAGTTCCAGCCGAAGTGGTTGAGCAGCAGCACCACGGCTTCCACCAGGTTCTTGTCGCTGGGCACGGTGCGGTAGAAGGACGGGTACAGCTCCGTGTTGCTCAGGGTCTCGCTGCTGGCTCCGTAGCTCACCTGGGGAAGTGAGGAGAGCGTGGTGGTCTCGTGTTTTCCTTCGTGTTTCCTCCAGCAAAGACCCACAGGGGGCAACTGAGAGGCGTTTCTAAAGATTTTATTCCATTATCAACCGTGTAGGAGGGTGAGACACAGGTGATGTAAAGCTCCACGCCATTCTGTCGGCAGCCAAGCTATTTCTTGTTTACAATACCGTATAAATGCTTTTCAGCCTATCTGCTTTTGCCACACAACGCTGCTAATACTTCTACCACCAATCACCGATTATTTTACCCCACGTGGTCTTGCTACAGTGCATTTTTCAGTTCTGACTCTCCAAAAGATCTGCTCTGTTTGCAAGGCCGTCGTTAGAAACTCGTTTCCAGTTCAGTTTCTCTCTCACCAATGTCTGCCCTGTCCCATGGTCTCTCTAAGCCAGCACACCTTACCTCGGAGTTTGCACACAAGACTGTGAGCTTTCAGTCAGGCTTTGAGAATCCTCTGCAAATCCATTTCTCACGTCAAGGGAGTGGCCACAGTCCAGGTCACTCACCTCTTTTTTTTTTAATTTTTTTTCCCTTTAGTTTTAGCGCATTAAATTTTCAAAAATGATGTTTTGGGTGGTGATAAAAGAATTCATGCCGAGGGATGGCTCTGTCACGGCTGCATTCACCCAGAGAGCCATAAAGTGTCTCCTTTGTGTCCCTGATCACTAATGAAGTGATAATTAACTGCTTTCTACGCAGGGTGACACTCCCAAGATTGTTATTTCTGAGCTCGGGGCTAAATTTCCCTGACCAAGAGCTCTGTTGTGGAAACTGGGTATTTATTTAATCACAGATCTTTTCCCATGGGATCCTCCGGGGGCTGTGTTATTCCCGTGACGTGGATCAGGGTGGTCTGAGCTGTGTCTGTTCTCTCAGGGAATTAAACACTGGAGTGTGGCCAGGAGGGGAGTTAGAGACCCCCCCAGGAACTCTGGAGAAATCTGCGACTGAGGAAGACTGGAATCTCTGCTTTAACCACCAAACCCTTCCCCACCAACAGGGAGAAGATTCTTCCAAGGCTTGGGAGAGGATTCCTGGATGGATCTCTGGAGCTGTTCTTTGAGAAGAAAGGGAAATTACCAGCAGTGTTACCAGGTCTGGGTGAGGCTCCACATTGAGACATCCATATCCAATATCAATTCTGGAGGTTGTTTCATTACCTGAACTTAAAAGGGAGAATTCCTACTTCTCCAGAGAGGCTTTTACCTGTGGGATCAAGGAGCTGAAGAGCTTGGCTGTGACAGAATGCTGGGACACACAGAGGAGGGATCCCAGAGTGCTGGGATACACTGAGGGATGCACAAATACCAAATCAATATTTGATATCCATATCAAATATAAATTCTGGAGGTTGTTTCATTACCTGAACCTAAAAGGAAGGATTCCTGCTTCTCCAGAGAGGGAGGAGCTGAGGAGCTTGGCTGTGACCAGAGTGCTGGGACACACAGAGGGATGCACAAATATCACATCGATATCAAATATAAATTCTGGAGGTTGTTTCATTACCTGAACCTAAAAGAGAGGATTCCTGCTTCTCCAGAGAGGATTTTACCTGCGGGATCAGGAAGGAGCTGAAGAGCTTGGCCGTGACCAGGCAGAGATCTGACTTGTGGGGCCCGATGACGGCGGTGACGCGGGGCTGGTACTCGGTGTAGTTGCAGAGGACCCCGATGCCCGTGGTGCCCTTGCGGGTCAGGAAGAGCAGGCTGGGCTGCAGGGCCACCAGGGGCTCGAAGCAGGTGTCGTACAGGTCGTACCCCAGCGTTATTCCCGGCAGGAGGGAGCTGGAGTTGTTGATCTGCTCGATGGCGAACGTCATGCCGAGAGCCCAGATCAGCCCGTCCGTGAATAACCTGAGGGCACAGGGACAGCGGTGACAACGTGGCCCGGCAGTGCTGGCCCTTGTCACCTTCTCTTGGACATTCTGGCTTCCTCGTGGCCAAGCAAGACATTCTGCCACTGTCAGCAGAGCAGCCCTGCACCCGCTTGTGAGTTTTTTGCTCTGAGTGTGAGCACCTGTCCCATTTAATTCATCTTTTCTGCCAGCAAAAATACCCCTGGAGTTTCCCAGGGGAAGGAGCAGAGGTGGAGACCAGTTTAGCTGTGAGGGTCAAGGCTTTGTGTCCTTCACCAAAAGCCAAAGATTCGCCAAGTGCTACTTCAGGAGACTGATTGAAATGTGGGATTTTTCCTGGGGTTTTCTCCTCCGTGCATCCCAGCACACTGAGCGCATCCCCCGCCCCTGGAGTGTGAAGATGGAAGGATTTTGGACCCTGCTGTCCTGAGCTTTGCTGCTGCCAGAGCAGGAGCAGGACACGAGCCAGGCTTCTCCTTCTGAGCTGTGGGCAGGTGCTGATGTGGTGGGGGGAACCAAACTGGTGTAACTGAGGAGGAACTGCTGCTCGCACCTACAAACCCAGGTGATTTCGGTTCCTGCTTTGCCCTCTGCCTGCTGCTGAGCGCCCTTTGTCCTCCCAAAAAGCAGCAGCACCACCCCAAAGCGTGATCTATCCTTCACCAAAACCAGCATCTGCAGTTTAAAGTGTTTGATTCAAGCCCTAAGGAAACCAAAAGCTGCTGAAATTTTTTCTCACGATGGGGCTAAACTTTGACACCACCGAGAAAACACAAAGCCGTTTCCGTTTTGGCAGCAGTTGACGCCCCAGCCCTCAAACTCTTCTCTGTCCCATCCCACCTCCAGCTCCCTTTTCCCTTTGCCAGGTGCCAGCCCTGCTCTTACCTCTCGCACAGCAGCAGGGTGGGCTCTGAGCGCGCTGTCAGGTTCACCGTGTCCTTCCCAAAGGGGAACAAACCCCCCAGGACAAAATCCCCCGGCCTCCTGAACTGCGCCGACAGACACGAGGGGCCGAGGGAGGCAGCGCCGCCAAAGCTCAGGCACAGCCACAGCCCTGGGAGCTGCATTGGGGGAAATCTGGGAAAAGGGCAGCAGGGAATTCAGGCACAGTCACAGCCCTGGGGTTTGGGGGAAAATCTGGGAAAAGAGCAGCAGGGAATTCAGGCACAGTCACAGCCCTGGGGTTTGGGGGAAAATCTGGGCAAAGGGCAGCAGGGAATTCAGGCACAGTCACAGCCCTGGGAGCTGCATTGGGGGAAATCTGGGGAAAGGGCAGCAGGGAGTTCAGGCACAGCCACAGCCCTGGGGTTTGGGGGGAAAATCTGGGAAAAGGGCAGCAGGGAATTCAAGCACAGTCACAGCCCTGGGAACTGCATTTAGGGAAAAATCTGGGAAAGGGGCAGCAGGGAATTCAGGCACAGCCACAGCCCTGGGAGCTGCATTGGGGGAAATCTGGGAAAGGGAAGGGCAGCAGGGAATTCAGGCACAGTCACAGCCCTGGGAGCTGCATTTAGGGAAAATCTGGGAAAAGGGCAGCAGGGAATTCAAGCAGAGTCACAGCCATGGGAGCTGCATTCGGGGAGAAATATGAGAAAAGGAAGGGCAGCAGGGAATTCAGGCAGAATCAGAGCCCAGGGATTTTGGTGGGGGGGCAGAATCTGGGAAAAGGAAGGGCAGCAGGGAATCCAGGCTCAGCCGTTCCTGGGAAGTCTCTTTAAATAGAGCTCCGAGGGATTGAAGCAATGGGGAATAATTTGGTTATCAAAATGCATCAAATTAACTTTAGGGCAATAATCAAATGCCCTCTGAGGGCACTTGGGTGCAAACCACTGCCCCCATCCCGATTTCCTTTACTCAGTGTGATTTTTCCTTTGCTCAGAGAGATTTACAAATTCACTGGCACAGCTGTGGAAATCTGGGTTCCCCTGGGAGGAGTGATAAAAACTCAGGTGCCCCACTCTGATTCTGGTAAAAAAAAAAAGCACAACAGTGATTTTTATTGATTTATTTTTTAAATTCGAGGTCAGCTCATCATGGAAATAACCAGATCTTCCTCAGGGCATGGCAGGAATTTGCCTGGAGAGGCCATTCCAGGGTCAGAATTTAATTAATCTTGTGAGTTAATTAAGCTTGGTGAGCTGTCACTCAGCTGAATTGATACTTTTTTAGGAAGTTGTTACTGGCTGATATAATTTTTTATTTCCCTCACACTGAGCTGGGACATTATTTTCAGTTTAAAAACTTAAATCCAAGTTCACAGCATGGTAATTTAGGTTTCATTACTGTATTTTTTTCTGTCCAGGGTTGCATTTTAGGACAGCTCTGAATGAAAAGTTCAATTTCCTGCATTTTTCTATTGTATCAGAAAAGTGCTTTTGCTGCCAAAGCCATGCTCCAGGGCTGGAATATTTTCCTTGCAGGAAGAGAAGCAGATACAGGGACCTAAATACAGGAATACGTCAGGGAAGCACCAGTTGCAGCCGTGTTTTCCAGGTATTTTTTAAGGATCCTTTCCCTTCACTGCACTATTTAAGCGTCAGCTTTAACGATAAAACTTATACAAAGAAGTTCTAAACACAATCCTGAATTTGGGGCAAGTTCGTATTTATTTATATTTATATTTATCTCCTAAGAGGAACAGTTAGAACGAGTGTGACATGGGAGATGAAGTCTTTTTTCTTGTGAAATGATGAAATACCATCATTTCAGGAGATCTAAACCCATTTTTTTTCCCCCCTTGACACACGTTATTTGATTTAGTTTAAAGGCATTTCATTCCCGGCACAGGTGAAAGCCAACTGCTATTTTCCAGGGAAAGAAAAACCCGAGTAGGTCACTGTGTAAATCCTGTCCCTTCCACCAGCACACCCCCAGAGCGAGACCCCACAAAGGACACTGCTCAGAAACACCTCCTTCACATAATTTAATGTGCAGTTAGTCCAGTCTCCATGAGGTAATAGTGATTTCCTGAAGTTTTCAGAGTGACTTTAGGCCCACGAAGAGACAACCAGGATCCCCGCAGGCGTCGCTGTCGTCCTGGACTAAGGCTGCGGCGCTCCCGCAGCTCCCCCAAGGCTCAGTCCACCCCAGCTGCCATCCCCTGGCCCTGCAGTGGCTTGCAGCAGAAGGCAGGAGCCTCACAAAGCAGCGAGTTACAGTACAGGTGTGCATTTCCCTCTCTGAGAAAGGCAGAAAAATCCTTTTCGTAGGCGTTTTGACACGTTCATAACAACAGCGGAAAATAAAAATGTAACACAAAAGGACGCGACTCAGAGGCAAACAGCTCCAGGCCGGGCTGGACAGAGAGGATTGTGCAGCACAAATGAAAATCTGCACAGCCCAAGTGCAAAAAGCGTGGATTCAAAGGGCAGGGACGTGACACAAGAGGGAAAGTGCTGCTGGATGGATCCCTGCTCCAGGAACGCTTTTTAGGTAATGACACCCACCCCTCACTTCCTTCAGCTCCTGGGGCCCCACAGTGAGGTGGCTGCTGCAGGGAAAGGAGCTTCCTTTAAACTCATTGTAATTTAAAGCATTAAAATTCTCCAGGTGAAGCCCCAGCTGGGGTTTTTTTGTACGAACCAAAGTGAGCCAGGTGAGCTCCCAGGGGGGTTTAAATGTGTTCAGACACCACAGCTCAAATTTGTGCTGTCACACGAGGCCACAGCTCTTGCTGGAAATGCACAGAAGGTGCTGAAGTTTGGCTTGAAAAGAAAAACCTTTTCTGGGAACAACAACAAAAAAAAACCAACCAAACAACAACAACAACAAAATATCCCTTGGCAGCTCATCCTAATGTGGAATTCTTTTTTTCCCAACTGTAGAGCTCTACACATAAACTGACAGATGTAAAAAAAACAAAAAGAAAAAGAACTGGTCCACGTTTATCAAAAGTGAATCGTTTGGCCAACTCCTCAGCTCCAGGCTGGAAAGGAAAAGTGGAAATAACCGCGGCCAGAGAACCGGGGGAGGGGAGGGGTTGTGCTTCTGCCAAAATGCCATTTTCACCCCCAAAAACTCCATTTTCGCCCCTAAAAACCTCCAGCGCCGTCAGGGCAGGTCGAGCAGCTTGTGCCGCTCGAAGAGCTCCTGCGTGATGCCGTACACATCTCCGATGTAGGGGATGGCCTCTCCCAGCATCGCCACCGCCTCCTCGGGCGGGCCCACGTTCATCACCTCCAGGAAAGCCTCTCGGGAGGGCAGAGCGCAGAACGCCAGCCTGGCGGCCTTGCGGACCACCCACGGGTGGTGAGCGGCCAGCGAGGCGTCGTAAGCGTCGGTGCAGAGCACGGAGGTGCGGGGGTCTCCGGAGCGCAGCCCCTCCAGGAAGAGCTGCAGCCAGCGCAGGGCGCGGTGCAGCCGCAGCACCGTGCGGCAGCCGGAGTCGGGCCGCGCCCGCAGCGCCGCCGGCCCCGCCGCCAGCTCCTGCTCCACCATGGACTGCAGCGACACGAAGCGCTGGCGCTGGCAGTGCCCCTCCAGCAGCGTCACCTTGGCCACGGCGTCCTTGGAGATGAAGGAGAAGACGGTGCCCAGGCTCTGCAGGAAGCTGCGGGGAAAAGGGAGAGAGGGGCAAGGCAGTGCAGGGGGTGAAGAGAGCCTGGAAAAAGACCTGAGCGGGGGAGAGGAACCTAAAAAAACCAGCTGAGGGGGAGAGAGAACCCAAAAAATCACCCCAGGGGTGAAAAGAGAACCTCAAAAAACACCTGAGGGGTGAAAAGAGAACCCCCAAAGCCACTTCAGGGCAGAAAAGAGAATCCCAACGCCACCTGAGGGGTGAAAAGAGAACCCACACAAACACCTCAGGGGTGAAAAGAGAACCCCAAAAACCACCTGAGGGGTGAAAAGAGAACCCACACAAACACCTGAGGGGTGAAAAGAGAAACCCGAATGGAAGCCCTGAGACCCAGAGGCGCTTGCAGGAGCGCCTGCACATCCCCCTGACGCTGGGAAAGCTGCCCCAGGGCTGTGCAGGACATTCCCCCGGGAAGAAAGGCTCCTGCTGGGCCAGGACAAGGATCCTCCTGGCTCCTGCTGAGATCCCAGCCAAGAGCAGCAGCTGCAGCTCTCTGGCCACTTCTCACTTGCAGCTCTGGCCTCGGAGGGTGAAGCCTTGCAAAGCTCACGGTAACTCCGAGCCAGAAGCACGGAATGTCCTGTGTTGAAAGGGCCCCTAAATCCCAGCCAGAGGCACCCGTGCCGCGGCAGGGACACCTGCCACTGCCCCAGGCTGCTGCAGCCGGGCCCGGGACACTGCCAGGGATGGAGCAGCCGGAGCTGCTCGGGGAAATCCATCCCAGCCCCTCCCCAGCCTGGCAGGGAAGGATTCCTTGCCAATATCCAACCTAAACTCACTCTCTGCCACTGTGAATCCATTCCCCCTTGTCCTGCCACGCCAGGCTCTTGGAAATCATTTTCTCCATCTGTCCTGTCAGCTCCAGTTGGGAAAGGGCCACAGCTCATTAAAATGAGAAAACTGCCTCCAAACTGCTAAAAATCTACCAGGGAAAATATCATCTGATGCGGGCCAAAGCTCTGCTGTGGAGGATCTCCCTCGGAAAGTGACTAGGATTCCTTCCGAACGTGTCAGTGTGAGGCCACCGCCCCCTGCCCTGTCACTCCATCCTCCTGCCCACAGCCCCCTGCGGGGCAAACAGCCGGGCACTCACCGGATGAGCCCCCGCCAGCCGCTCAGGTAAGGCTCCAGCAGCACCTCCCGCTGCTCCGTCACGCACCTGCGGAACGCGTCCAGAACCTCCCTCAGGCTGAACGCGCCCGCGGCCGCCGCCGCCATCGCTCCGCGGCGCCGCCTCCTCCTCCTCCTCCTTCCGCCCCCCGCGCCGCCGCCTCGGCCAATCAGCGCCGCGTCCGCCGCCCGCCGCGCCCGCGGGCCAATCCCCCTCGCGTGCGTCACCGCGGCTCGGCCAATGCGCGCGGGGTGCGCGAGGGCCGGCGAGCGGCGCAGGCGCGCAGGGGGCGCCGGGCGCTGTGAGGGGCTGCGGCCGGCCTGCGTGAGTTTGCGGCGCTTTGGGTGGTTTTATGCGGTTTTTCCCTGTGGTTTTGTGCTTTCTTTCGCCTCTTTTTGTGCGTTTCTGCACGTGCTCTCCCGGCTCTCAGCGGTGGCGGTGGATATCGTAGCCGAACGGGGCCCGTTTCCCGCAGGTTGTTGTTTATCGCCTCACCCGGGTTTTCTGTCTCTTCTCAGGAAAAAGTTTGGCCTCTGCTCGAGTCTCCGGCCGGATCCTGGAAAACGGTTGGGATGGCGCCTGTAAAACCAGCGAAATCCTCTCTTTTTGTTCCCCCCGCGGATCTGCTGCTGGAGTAATTTTCTGTGCGGGTTCGGGACGTGGAGTGGGGTAAAAATGCCTGAGATCAAAGTCACTCCCTTGGGTAAGCCCAGCCTGAAATTGTCTTGAAATACAACCAAAAACCTGTGGGACTTTGGAATTTAGGGTGATACCGCTGGAGCACTGTGATGTGATGATTCCTGTCAGCATCTCTCCGCCCTCCTTGGTTTTTCCAGTGACAGTTATAACTATTTGGATTAATTAATTAATCAGGTTTAATGAATTCATTCTGGTAAAGGCACTGTGGTAGAATAGGAAGAAAATATTTCTCGTTTTTCCATGTTTAATCTGTTTTTTTCCCTGGGTTCTGCAGCGAGAGGGCAGAGGATGAGCAGCACTTCTTTATCCTCACGGATAATTGTCAGGCTTGGTGTGGGTTTAACTTAATGAAGCTTAATGAGGGCAGAGCAGCTGGAAACTGAGCTCGAATCCTTGCCAGAGAAAGGATTCTTTTCTCTCCCTTGAAACTGCAATTGCAGGAAGTTTGTGCAGACTTTACCTGCTTTTCTTTTGAAAGAGTTGCAGCTTTTCTCAGACGTGTTTCACCGGTGTTTTGCTGGTGTTTTATTGCTGTTTTGCTGGTATTTTACTGATATTTTGCTGGTGGTTTATTGCCGTTTTGCTGGTGGTTTGATGGTGTTTCATTGGTATTTTACTGGTGTTGTTTTGCTGGTGTTTTGTTTTACTGTTGTGTTGCTGCTGTTTTGCTGTGTCCAGGTGCTGGGCAGGACGTGGGCAGGAGCTGCATCCTGGTGTCCATCGCTGGCAAGAACGTGATGCTGGACTGTGGGATGCACATGGGCTACAACGATGACGTGAGTGTCTGAGTGTCCCCTGCGCCAGCTGCCGCCATCCCCTCCTGTCCTGCTGGAGCCCAGGGCATTCCTTTGGCTGCCCTGGAGGGTCAGGGACCTGGGCAGCGGGGTCTGGGACCCTGGCCCAGAGCTCAGAGAGACACTGGCTTTGATCTCAGTCCATGGGAAAAACTTCCTCACTGAGAGAAGGTTTACAGGCCACAAGAATGTGAAAATCAGTAGTTTAGCTTATCACAGGGTGAGAAAATAGTAATTTTAGGTTCCTAGCATTGAAGTGAATGGGGACAAGATGGAGAATCTGGGGCGTTGTCTCCTTCTTCTTCTCCTTCTCCTTCTCCTTCCCTCACTCCATTGCTGCATTGACGTGGCACAAAGTAGTTAGTGAGGATTGGGTCAGAGTAAAGATGACCTTTTTAGTAATAGTGATAGACATTGGTAAGAAATAGTAAACAAGAAATACGTAGTAATTAGTATAAAAGATAAGGACAGCCCAGCTCGGGGGGAGACGTGAGGAATCCATGCAGCTGCGAACATCTTGTCGGACTCCGAGAAAATTGTAAGATAAGAAACAATAAACGAAGTATGCAACATTGAAAAATCTAAGCCTGAGAACTCCGTCTCTTCCTTTGGCTTGGCTCGGAGCTGTGCAGGGGAGCAGAGGACCCTGAAACCACCTGAATGGCGGGGAAAGCCCCCGACACTGTCCCACGCTTTTTGGGAATCTTTGGGAGCATTTCTGGGCTCCTCTCTCTGTCTGGACTCTGCCAGAGCTGCTCTTTCCCCTTCAGAATTCTCCCTTCCTGCCCAAAACGTCCCTCCCCTCGTGTATTCCACGTCCAGCCCTCCTCTCCCTGGCTGGTGGATTTTGGAAATGTTTATTCATTGCTCCGTTCCAGGTGGGTTTGGACTCTCTGGGTTCCCTGTGAGCAGGATTCCTGTCCTCAGCTTTGGGGCAGTTCATTCCACGGGGGATCCTCACCACGTTTCTGATGCTCCGGGGGCACAGAAGGAAACTCCTGGGTTTGGAGGAAAGGAACACTGGCACAGATATTCTGTAGGATTTAATTCAAGCAGCAAATGTGCTGTGACAGGGAAGCTTCTGGGGCACCCTCGGAGCCAGGACGTGTTCAGCACCTGTTTGACCTGGAAGATAAAATCATTTATTTATGAAAGGGTCACTTCTCTGTCTGTCCCCTCCTTTCTGCCTCTCCTTGCACACAAAAGCTGCTGGAGAGGGCTCAGCACATTCCCAGAGTCCCAGGCCCTTCCCTCCATGGATTTGTTTGGATCACTGATGCTGGTGCTGCCTGCAGAGCGCTCAGCACATTCCCAGAGTCCCAGACCCTTCCCTCCATGGATTTTTTTTGGATCACTGATGCTGGTGCTGCCTGCAGGGTGCTCAGCACATTCCCAGAGTCCCAGACCCTTCCCTCCATGGATTTGTTTGGATCACTGATGCTGGTGCTGCCTGCAGGGCGCTCAGCACATTCCCAGTGTCCCAGACCCTTCCCTCCATGGATTTGTTTGGATCACTGATGCTGGTGCTGCCTGCAGGGTGCTCAGCACATTCCCAGTGTCCCAGGCCCTTCCCTCCATGGATTTGTTTGGATCACTGATGCTGGTGCTGCCTGCAGGGTGCTCAGCACATTCCCAGTGTCCCAGACCCTTCCCTCCATGGATTTGTTTGGATCACTGATGCTGGTGCTGCCTGCAGGGTGCTCAGCACATTCCCAGTGTCCCAGACCCTTTCCTCCATGGATTTTTTTTTGGATCACTGATGCATTCCTGATGGATTTCCTCTTTCCCTGTGGCTGCAGAGGCGCTTCCCTGACTTCTCCTACATCACCCAGAACGGAAGGCTGACCGATTTCCTGGACTGTGTCATCATCAGGTGAGGCCCTTTCCTTGTCCCAGCCCTTTTTGTGCTCTCCCTGCCCTCCCAAACCCTTCCCAAGCCCAGCCCCTCAGATTTTAGCTGCTTTTTCCCACATCCTGCAGAGAGCATCTGGGAACCACCCAAGCTCAGTTCTGCACAACCATTGTGGGGTTTTGTGGGTTTTTTGGGTCTTGTTTTTGTTTTGTTGGGGTTTGTTTTGTTTTGTTTTGGGTTTTTTTTGGTTTTTTTGTTTGTTGGTTTGGTTTGGTTTTGGTGGGTTTTTTTTGTTTGTTTGTTTGTTTTGTTTGTTTGGTTTTTGTTTGTTTGTTTGTTTGGTTTTTTTTTAAATTTTATTTTATTTTATTTTTGCAGCCACTTCCACCTGGACCACTGTGGGGCTCTGCCCTATTTCAGCGAGATGGTGGGCTACGACGGCCCCATCTACATGACCCACCCCACCAAGGCCATCTGCCCCATCCTGCTGGAGGACTACAGGAAAATCACCGTGGACAAGAAAGGGGAAACCAACTTCTTCACCTCCCAGATGATCAAAGACTGCATGAAGAAGGTGGTGGCTGTGCACCTCCACCAGACGGTGCAGGTGAAGAGGGGCTTTGCTGGTGCTGCAAGAGGCAAAGAAACCCAAAACCCCTCAGGTTTAATTGGGAATCTTGGCATTAATGCAGGGGTTTGCTGTTGGGGCAGGTGGATGAGGAGCTGGAGATCAAGGCCTACTATGCAGGGCACGTGCTGGGAGCTGCCATGTTCCAGATCAAGGTCGGCTGTGAGTCCGTGGTGTACACTGTGAGTATGGCCAGGTTTGGGGTCATTTCCCTCCTTCTGTCTGCAAACATCCCCAGATGTTTACAGATCCCTCCTGTGGCTCAAAAAACATCTCCGGGTTTCTCTTGTCCCCTCAGGGTGATTACAACATGACACCAGACAGACACCTGGGGTGAGTAAAAAGCTGAATTTCTGTCAGTGTGGAGGATTTGTGACTGGAGGATTTCAGCACAGCTGCTGTTAATAGTAGGGGCTTATCAACTTTAATTCCCTGGAATATTTAATGACATCTCTGCTGGAAATAGAAATGCAGTTCTGAATTGTGAGAGTGAAGATACTTACATTAAACCTGCCAGCTAGACCTTAATGTCATCTGAATATTCACATTCATCTGTTTTTAGTAGTTGGACTTCGATCTTTGGAATGGTTTTTCACGGTGTTTTTGCTTTCTGAGAGATTATTAATCACAGACTTCCACACTCATGTTACAATATTACGAATCTGTCGTATCTGTATTTCCACTGGCATATGTGAGAGATTTATAACATCCCTGCTATCCAGGTGATATATATATTTTATATATAAATATATTTTTATTTATATATTACATATATATTTAATGCAGTAAGTGTTTGATAATGCAGTAGATATTTTGATATGATAATAGCCTGGATAAATGTTGATTTCCAAGGTCTGTAATTCCAGTTTTGAGCTGGACTAATTTAAAGGAAGCTGCCACAGAATTCCCAAGGCTTGCTTTATTCCCATTTCCCGTGGGCACAGCGAACATTCCCCAAGCCAGCTTGGAGACCTGGAGATGAAAAACTCCAGGAACCATTTCCTGAGGGGACTTTTGCCAGATTTGATTTGATTTGGGGTTGCAATTCCCTCTGCCCAGAGCTGCCTGGATTGATAAATGCCGCCCCGACCTGCTGATCAGCGAATCCACCTACGCCACCACCATCCGGGATTCCAAACGCTGCAGGGAGAGGGATTTCCTGAAGAAAGTCCACGAGACCGTGGAAAGAGGAGGGAAGGTACAGTGGGAGATTCGCTGCTCTGGACACCCTGATTTCAAATCCTCCAGCAGAGGAGATCCCCTCAGCGTGGGGAATTTCTCTCCTGGAGAGAGGAGAGAGAACACGCACAGAGCTGTGCCTGTGCCTTTCATTCCAAGCTGCAAAACCTTCCTGGGGATTGAGGGGGTACCAGGAAGTGAGAGGGGTTTGTTGAGAAGTAACAGCCACAGAGCATTTGGTGCTGTTTGGATTTCTCACACTCTGAATTCCGTCTCTCTTCCAGGTTCTCATCCCGGTTTTTGCCCTTGGCCGTGCCCAGGAGCTTTGTATTTTATTGGAAACTTTCTGGTGAGTGCAGCCTGGCCGTGTCCCAGCTGCTTTTTGGGATCCTTTGTGTCTGATGAGAGCTGAAAATGGCAGGAATTTGTCTGGGGTGAGAAAGGGAAGGGCACTAACACCTGTGTGGGGGTGAAGCATTAAAATATTGATTTATAGCTCCTGAAAACTGGGAAATACACCCCCAAAAAAAACCCCCTTGGGACACTCCCCAGCTTCATGGATGGCCAGGATTTACTTTGCCCCTCACAGCTCCCTTCTTTTGCAGGGAAAGGATGAACCTGAAAGCTCCAATTTACTTCTCCACGGGCCTGACAGAGAAGGCCAACCATTACTACAAACTCTTCATCACCTGGACTAACCAGAAAATCCGGAAAACTTTTGTGCAGAGGAACATGTTCGAGTTCAAACACATCAAAGCCTTCGACAGAGCCTTCGCAGACAACCCAGGGCCCATGGTGGGTGCCTGTGGCTGAGGGACTGGGGCTCTGGGAGCTCTTTTATTCCAGTGGGATCCCAAATCCTGGTGGGAAAATCCTCCTGAGCATCCTCCAGCCCGTCAATCCCGCCTAAAAACCTCTGGTGGCCAGGCTCTCCCTGGAAAAATTAAATCTCTTTCTGGTTTTATTTCATTAAAAGGTGAAACACCCAGAGAAAATTAAAATTTTGCCTGTTCATGTCATTTACAAATCCTGATTGGAGCCAGGATTTTATTTTCCACGCAGTTTTTGGTTGCTGCTTTAATTCTGGGTGGTTGATTTTGGGACCATTAAAAAAAAACCACCCAGAGTTTTTCAGAAATATTTCCTAAAACAGGGAATATTGTTTTTATTTCCTAAAACAGTGGGAATTTCAGGCAGGGTGGGAAGAAAATCAAATAGGAAAAAAAATCCCTATTTGTGCAGTGTTGGTGATTGGTGGATACTCTGCACAGATTTAGGATTTTTATAGAAATCATGGGGAAAAAAAGGGTTTTTGTACTGATTTATGGTACATCTTTGACTTCCAGGTGGTGTTTGCAACCCCTGGAATGCTCCATGCAGGACAATCCCTCCAAATCTTCAGGAAATGGGCAGGGAATGAGAAGAACATGGTAAGAAATTGGGGTTTTTTGGGTGATATTTTACATTTATCTGAATTACAAGTACTGAGATTGTAGCCAAGCTTTTCCTGAGGAGCTGGAATTCAGGGACACAAATCCTCTTTGAACCAGGACATCCAAGCTCTAAATTTGTGCCTTCCCTGCCAGACCAGATCCATGGAATTCCTGATTTTCCTGGTTTTTTTCCCCCCAGGTGATCATGCCTGGCTACTGCGTCCAGGGAACTGTGGGCCACAAGATCCTCAGTGGGCAAAGGAAGCTGGAGATGGAAGGAAGACAAATTGTGAGTTGCATTTTCAATTTCCAGCACTGAAAATACCTCAGAACAATCTTTGGATTTGGAGTTGCACTTGTGGGGTTTTTTCCCCCCTTTTGCTTTAGCAAAGCTTGGAGTTGTTTGGGATATTTTTTTTTTTTTCCTCTTTTGCATTGATTTCTGCCAAAAAAACTTAGAGGGGCCCTTTGCTTCTGCCATCAAAGCTTTAGGGGTACTTTATACTGTTTAATAACGAGGCCCCATGAGGCAAATAGGTAAATCTGATCTATTTTTAAGCAGATTTGGATAATAAATCACAATTTTGCTTTGTTCACGTGACAAATACCGGCTGAAACGGGGCAGCTGGAGCCTTGGATCACGACAGCTTTTTATCAAGGCAATTCAGTTTTTCTCTTCCCTCCTTTTAATAAATCCAGAGGGGTCTGGGTGTGTTCCAAAGGAATTCCCAGTGCCCTGAGCCCGTGCTCTGCCCCTCGCAGCTGGAAGTGAAGATGCAGGTGGAGTACATGTCCTTCAGTGCCCACGCCGACGCCAAGGGCATCATGCAGCTGATCCGCCAGGCTGAGCCCAGGAATGTGCTCCTGGTCCACGGCGAGGCCAAGAAAATGGAATTCCTGAAGCAGAAAATCGAGCAGGAATTCCGTAGGTATCCGTGGGAGGGGAGGCAGTGGCGCCAGAGCTGGAGAATCCCACTTTGGGCCCTCGGGGCGGTTAGGTGGGGTGGGAATTCACTCCTCCCCTCAAGGAAACCATGCCTCTAACACCTTAATGAACACTAATTAAGCTCAGTTAATTGCAGTGACCCCCTTGGACATGGATTTGGGTTGTTTTGTGCATTCCCAGCTGCTCCAGGGGGGGCTGACAGGAGATTTTTCCCAAGGTATCCACAGGAGAGGAGAGAATGGCGCCAGAGCTGGAAAATCCCACTTTGGGCCCTCGGGGCGGTTAGGTGGGGTGGGAATTCACTCCTCCCCTCAAGGAAACCGTGCCTCTAACACCTTAATTAACACTAATTAAGCCCAATTAACTGCAGTGATCCCCTTGGACATGAATTAGGATCGTTTTCCGTGGCAGAGGAGGCAATGGCATCAAAGCCTTAAAATCGCATTTTTGAGCCCTCAGCACAGTTTGGGGTGGCATTCACACCTCCCCTCCAAAAACTGCTGCCTGTAACACCTTAATTACCGCTAATTAAGCCCAGTTAATTGCAGTGACCCCCCCTCCTGGAGCTGAAGTTTTGTTGCTGCTGTTCCCTTTGCAGATGTCAGCTGCTTCATGCCAGCCAATGGAGAGACCACCACCATCCTCACCAACCCCTGCATCCCTGTGGACATCTCCCTGGGCCTCCTCAAAAGGGAAACAGCCATAGGTGACGCTGCCCACCCCCACATTTGCCTGGTTTTTATAGTGCTGGTGTTGGTAGAAAGCTGTACATTTATATTTAATAACGTTTAAATTCAGCGGGCACACCCTGCCTGGGTTGCTGCCCCTGTGTGCTCCGTTTGGGAAAGCTGGAATTGCTTTTATAAACTTTTTTAGGCTTTTAGAATTTAGAATTTTAGAAAAACAACCTAATTCTTACCTCAGGAAGTGCTCTGGGAAGAGAGGGAGTTGCTCTGTATCACTAAATATTATTTCCTGAGGCCTCAATATTTCTGATAATGGTTAAACACCGCTGATGCTTTGAACAGAGGAGAAGAAAGGTGTAAAAATTCACTGTCTGAACCTCAGCAGCTCCTCAGAGCCTCGGTCCTAGGGCAGTTTGGGGTGAAAAAGCAGCACCTCAGGAGTTTTTCTCGCCCTGGCCTTGCTGCAGGTCCTTTGCCAGATGCCAAGAAGCCGAAGCTGATGCACGGCACGTTGCTCATGAAGGACAACGTGAGTAAAAGCGTCCTTGTGCTTGTCTTGTGTCCTCTCAGGGTGTTCTTTGTGTCCTCTCAGGGTGTTTTGAGGCCTCTGAGGCTGTTTTGAGGCCTCTGAGGTTGTTTTATATGCCATTTCAGGGTGTATTTTGTGTCCTCTGTCTTATGTGTCCTCAGGGGTTTTTTGGGCCTTCTGAGGCTGTTCTTTAATATTCTCTGAGGCTGTTTTTTGGGCCCTCTGAGGCTGTTCTTTAATATTCTCTGAGGCTGGTTTTTGGGCCCTCTGAGGCTGTTCTTTAGTATTCTCTGAGGCTGTTTTTTGTGCCCTCTGAGGATGTTTTTTAGTATTCTCTGAGGGTGTTTTTTGTGCCCTCTGAGGCTGTTTTTCGGTATCCTCTGAGGTGGTGTCATATTTTAGCTGTACAAATCACCCAAATCACAATGAGCGGTTCTGCTCCCTCGCAAAGAACACGCCTCATCCTCAACCTCGCCTTTATTTTCAAACATCACTCCCTTGCCAGAGGTTAAACCATCTCCCAGAGACCGACCTGATGATGTTAATTACTGATTTATTATGAATTGGGTGGATGTTTTGTCCCAGCCTCGGCTCTCCCTTCACCGCGCTCCAGCACGGGAAGGGAACGACCTTCCCTGCTCCCCCGGAGGCCAGGGCAGGAGCACGGCTCCACAGAGCTCAGGTGAGCTTTTCCATGGGTTTATCCCTTTTTTCCCCGCAGAGTTTCCGGCTGGTTTCCCCCGAGCAGGCGCTGAAGGAGCTGGGGCTGGCGGAGCATCAGCTGCGCTTCACGTGCCGCGTGCACATCCAGGACCCGCGCAAGGAGCACGAGACCGTGCTCAGGGTCTACAACCACCTCAAGGGGTGAGCCCTGCCTCCCTGGGACAGTTCATCTGCTTTGCTCCCAGAGCTGGGCTTAAATGCTCCAGTGACACGGGTTTGGTGTTGGGGCTCAGATGTTTGGTAATTCTTAACCTCTGTTACGGTCTCACAAGCTGTGAGTTCTGGCTGACAAAGGGAAAAACGGCTCTGGCTCTATCTCTTTCCAAGGTCTTTTAAACACAAACTGTCCAATTATGAGATGACACCTAAATTATTTTTACTTTTAACCCAATAACCAACCACCTATGGCCCACAATGCGGATTTTTCTACCCAATTACAAAATCCCATCCAGACCCATGGAGAAGAAGGTGAAAAAGAAGGACTCAGCCTCTGCCCTAAATCCTCCACCTTGCTTTCTATCTATTACTATATTCTAAACCCTTAAACTCTGAGTTTCCCACCCTGTGCTGTCACACACTCCTGTTTAACTCCACACCCACAATCCCAGCGCTGTCACTCCATTTTGGGAGCATTTTCCATGGCCTCAGGTCAATGCAGTGTTCTCTTGGGGGTCAGAGCCTGGCAGCACAGAAAGTCTGAAATCCTCAGTGCCCAGGGTTCCACCACCTGGGAAGGGTTTTTAATCCCTCAGGAACGATGGAATTGATTTTTTTATCCCCCAGGATGGAGTTGGTTGTTCCAAATCCAGGCAGGTTTGAGCTTTGGGAATTCCTCTGAGCTGGAAGTTGTTTTTCCCTCGGTGCAGCTGCTGCGTGCTGAGTTCTGTGCTCAGAACAGGGCTCAGACTGGAGCTGTAGAGCCCATTTTAAACTCTGCAGGAATCATGTCTGCAGGAATTCCTCAGCAGAACAAGCTGTGGATCAGCCCCTTTCCCCTTCCCTGGGCTCACACACAGCCAAGAGAGGAACAGGCTGGGATTTGGGATGAACACCCAGCACCCCAAATGAATCCCCTCTCCTGTGTCTGCAGGATCCTGAAGGATTACTCAGTGCAGCATCTCCCTGATGGCTCCATCACCGTGGAGTCCATCCTGATCCAGGCCACGGCGCACTCGGAGGATCAGGGAACCAAAGTCCTGCTCGTGTCCTGGACCTGGCAGGTGAGAATTCCTCATTTCTGACCTGAATTCCTCCCATCCCAAACCATTCCTTCCATCCCAAACCCCTCCTGCACTGGGAATTCCTCATTTCTGACCTGAATTCCTCCCATCCCAAACCCCTCCTGCACTGGGAATTCCTCATTTCTGACCTGAATTCCTCCCATCCCAAACCCCTCCTGCACTGGGAATTCCTCATTTCTGACCTGCCTTCCTCCTCTGGCTTTGAATTTGGAAGATGAGGGGAGTCCCTGCTGTTTTCTGCCCATTTGGGGTGGAGTGGAAATGGTTTTCCAGGAGCTCTCTGGGTCACTGGAGCAGAGAACTTCTGGGGTAATTAATTCCACTTAATTCAGTCCTCTCTGTGTTTTTGAGCTCTGCTGAGTATTTCACGCTGCATTTCTTACCTGGCAGATTTAGAACAAGTAGAGAACTATTTCTGATCTTAACATTCCTTGATTTGACATCCCATCATCTTCACTTTCTGTGGCTGGGTTATGAAACTCTTGACAGCAACGCCTTTGGAAGGCAAAGCAATAAAATCAGTTTATTCCTTGATTCGGGCAAAAATGGGGCTTTTCCTCAAAGGAAACCCCTCAGGTCCTTTGAGAAATGGGAGTTTCCCACCAGTCGTTTGTAAGAACAGCCAGAACTGGATTTGTGCATTGTTTCAGTTTTTAAAAGCAGCTCACATGAAATCTTCTCTCAGCCCATTTCTGGCTACCACAATTGAATTTACTGCCCCAAAAATGAGACAATCAAAGGGAGATTTTTTTGCTCTCATCCTCTTTCTGTTTATCCCTTTTAGGATGAGGAGCTTGGCAGTTACCTGACGTCCCTCCTGAAGAAGGGGCTGCCCCAGAGCACCCCCTGAGAGCAGAGCCCAGCCCAGGGTGGGTCCCAGAGTCAGATTTTATTTTGTTTACATTGTCAATGCTTTTTTCTGCTTGGTTTTAATAAAAGAATTCCAGTGATTGTCCAACTCCTGCAGTGACAGTCACCAGCACTGGGATTTTGCTCCTTGTAAAAAAAAAACAGCCAGGGAGTCAAGAACTTGTGTTGAAACAGAGCTGAGGAGCAATTTTTGAGTTGTTTACACCTTAAAGTAAAAGTTTCTCAGTGTTTGCTCCTCCCACAGCTGATTTCCCTTAAAATCCCCTCAGTGCTGCCTGAAACAATTAAAATTCAAAGCATAAAAGCGTCACAGAAAGTTAAAACCCCCCTAAATGTGCTGATAGCCAAGCAGGAAAACTTCTTTAATTCCCCCTCCTTCCCTCAGGGCCAGCTGCAAGCAGCCTCCAGTCCAGGTTTTTACCTTTTTCCACAAAGATTGTGCTTGGCTGATAAAACCCAGCTCCCCTCCAGGGCTTGGGAGGATTTTTTGCAGAAATGGGATAGAAATTGCGATTTCTGCTAAAGGTAAAGGATTATTTTGGGCTGCTGCTGCCTCTGAGGCTCTCTCGGTGCCGGGATCTTCACCCAACCTCTCCCAGGGAATTTAGAAAAGCTGGAGCTGATTTTCTCACCAAGATTTAAAAATTGCTTTGAGCTGAGAGCAAATCAGAGAAAGGGAGAGGCCAGAGGCCACCTTGGGGTTTTAATAGTAATTAATGAGGTGTCCAATTAAGGACAAGCACCTGGCACAGGAAATTCAGCTTCTGTTCATCTGCTGCTCTCAGCCCTTCACAAAGTTCTGGGGTGATGTTTGAAGGAGCAGAACTGAGCCTCTTACACCCGAACCCCCACATCCTCTGCAGTAAACTCGGTTCTAAGCAGGTTTTAAGCCAGGCCTGTGGTTTTCTGGTGCCTCAGAAGCCTCCCACAAATGAAATAAATCCTGCCCAGAGTCTGAGAGGGGAAGGAAAGTCAGCAGTTCTCAGCAGCCACGTGGGGTCTGTGAGCACAAGAAGAGGGGTGAGGAGAGGTCAGAAAATTGTGTTTATAGCAGCAAATGTCAGTGGAAAAAAAAGAACTTTGGACATTTCGAGACCACACAGTGCAAAGAGCAGGGCTGAGTGCGTGGGGAGCGTGTTTACAGCTGGCTGGTAAATCCTGGGATTTATCAAATGTCTGCTCCCTGCTCAACGTCCGTGAATCAGCGTCCAGCTCGGATCCACAGCCTGCAGATCCTGGAATCCTCCTCGGGAAGCCAAGGCAGGATGAGAAGCCCCTATTTGGCTGTGGAATGTGGGCAGCAGCCTGGGAGGGAGCAGGAGAACAGGGAGAAGCCCAGCAGGACTGCCTGGATCCAGAAATTCCCTGGATTTCCTTCAATCCCCCCCTTCCTGGGATGTGCTACTTCCCAGGAAACAGCCCCAGGTTCTCCCAACCCCGAAATTCCACAGACTGAGCCCAAAACCTCCCTGAACACAAAGCCAGGAGTGCTCTATCCAAGGCTCCAGCTCCCCCAAGGATTTTCCCAATTTTCTGATCAAAATCTCCACCTGCTTTAATCTAATTTTTCTGATGGAAATTTCCATCTGCAAGGGGAAAAAAAAAAAAAAAAAAAAAAAAAAGGAGTTTTTAAGGAAATAATCAGGAAGATCAGCTCTGGCTGTACTTGGAGTGGATCAGTTGATTCCAGCCCCGTGGATTTTCCTCTCCACGCCTCTGCCCGGGTTTGTAGTCCCAGGAAGGGTCCCCAAAATTGCGGTCACAGATGGTGAACACCCTCTTAGGCCTGAGGCTGAGCCTGAAGGGGCAGCGCCAGGACCTGCTGGAGGACTGGAAGCGGTACAGGAGGGGGTTCAGGCAGCAGCTGCAGCTGGCCAGCGCCTCGGTCACCCTCCGGATTTGGGGGATCCCCCGGCCGCCCGGCAGCACCTGCAGCAGCTGGCTGAGCTGCTGGGGCAGGAAGCAGAGGGCACAGATGCCCAGCACGATGGAGACGGTGCCCAGCGCTTTCCTCCTGGCGCCTCTGCGCCCGCGCCGCCACACGCTCCAGGCCGCCAGCGGCAGCCCCAGCAGGATGACGCCGAACGGCACCAGCACCCCAAAACCCAACGCCAGCGCGGTGAGAGGAGCCGTGGGACCAGCCCAGCTGGCGGGGAAGCTCCCAAAGCAGCTCCTCGCGCCCGCGCTGCGCAGCGCCGGGGGCACGGTGCCAGCCAGGGCCAGCAGCCACAGCGCCGCGGCCGCCAGCGCGTAGTGAGCGGCCCGCAGGCGGACGGAGGCCAAGGGGTGCAGCGCTGCCAGCCACGCGTCCGCGCCCAGGCAGCCCAGAAAGGCGACGCTGAGCCAGGTGTGGAGCGAGGAGACGGCCCCGGAGAGCTTGCAGGCCGTGTCCCCAAAGCTCCAGGCGTCCCCGAGCAGCTGGGAATGGATGTGGAGGGGCAGCACAGCGAGGAACAGGGCGTCCAGCAGGCCCAGGTGCAGCAGCAGGACGTAGGAGTGGGACAGCGGCTTCGCCCTGCAGGAGAGCAGGGACAGCGACAGGGCACTGCCCGCCAGCCCCAGCACCAGCACCAGGCTGTAGCTGGCAGCAAACAGGGAATGCTGCAAATCTGCTCCCAGAACGCCTCCTGAGCTGGCTTCGGGCACGTTGGAAATCAGGAGATCTGTCCCGTTGGAAATCAGGAAATCTGCTCCCAGAACGCCTCCTGAGCTGGCATTTGTCATGTTGGAAATCAGGAAATTTGTCCCGTTGGAAATCAGGAGATCTGTCCCGTTGGAAATCGGGAGATCTGCTCCCAAAACGCCTCCTGAGCTGGCATTTGTCATGTTGGAAATCAGGAAATCTGTCCCGTTGGAAATCAGGAAATCTGTCCCGTTGGAAATCGGGAAATCTGCTCCCAAAATGCCTCCTGAGCTGGCATTTGTCATGTTGGAAATCAGGAAATCTGTCCCGTTGGAAATCGGGAAATCTGCTCCCAAAACGCCTCCTGAGCTGGCATTTGTCATGTTGGAAATCGGGAAATCTGTCCCGTTGGAAATCAGGAAATCTGCTCCCAAAATGCCTCCTGAGCTGGCATTTGTCATGTTGGAAATCAGGAAATTTGTCCCGTTGGAAATCGGGAAATCTGCTCCCAGCTCGCCTCCTGAGCTGGCTTCGGGCACGTTGGAAATCGGGAAATCTGTCCCGTTGGAAATCGGGAAATCTGTCCCGTTGGAAATCAGGAAATCTGCTCCCAAAATGCCTCCTGAGCTGGCATTTGTCATGTTGGAAATCGGGAAATCTGTCCCGTTGGAAATCGGGAAATCTGTCCCGTTGGAAATCGGGAAATCTGCTCCCAAAACGCCTCCTGAGCTGGCATTTGTCATGTTGGAAATCAGGAAATTTGTCCCCTTGGAGCCTCCCTCAGGCCAGGAAATCCCTGCCATGGTTCCCGTTGGAGAATTATTCCCTTCAGGAATTTTTCCCTTCACGTGGGGTGAAGTCTCGACTCACCCCTCGCTCCTGGAGTTTTATTTCATCCCCTGTGGGTGGGAGCTGAGGTTTCACCCCAGGGCGATGCTCTCCCTGCCCAGGTCTGTGGGTCAGAGCTTGGGGGCTTCAGAGGGGAAGCAGTGTCCCTAAAAAAGAAAAAAATAAACCATGGAAACCACAAATATTTGATTTTTTTTCCCTCCCCCCAGTGGACAGAGCCTTTAGCGGCATTAAGATCATCCCAAGGTGACAACGCTGAGGAGCTGATGGCGGGGGACAAAGGGCAATTTCCACACTGGGTGAATTTTCAGCGCCCTAAACCTTGTGTGCAGGGGGAAAGCAGCACTCACCTGCTCCGAAATCAGCTGAAGGACTGAGTTTTGTGTCAGAAACAGAGGAAAGGGGCGCTGCACAAGCAGAGCTCTCATCCAGGCCACTGCAGCAAGGAGCTGCACCCCAACACCGCAGCTCCCGTCAAAGAGAGGAGAAATCTGGGTGAAAAAAAATCAAATTGTGGCACCTAAAGAGAGCCCCGTGCGGGCAGGGAGGGACTGAAGGCACCCACGGTGTGCCCAAAGCGAGGCACAAGGGCTGGGGGTGCTTTCCAAAGGAAGCTCTGAACTCACACTTCCTCCCAAGAGCTGTTTATCTCAAAGTCAGAACTGCCCCAGATACACGAAATGTGAGAAAAGAGACAGAAAAAAATGAGAGAAACGTGAGAAAGGAGATAAAAACGGGGCAAAATCATGAGGAAAGAGACAAAAACATGAGAAAAGAGACACAAAAATGATAGAAACGTGAGAAAAGAGATAAAAATGGGGTAAAATCATGAGGAAAGAGACAAAAACGTGAGAAAAGAGACCTAAAAATGATAGAAACATGAGAAAAGAGATAAAAACAGGGCAAAATGAGGAAAGAGACAAAAACATGAGAAAAGAGACACAAAAATGATAGAAAGATGAGAAAAGAGATAAAAACGGGGTAAAATCATGAGGAAAGACACACAAACATGAGAAAAGAGACACAAAAATGATAGAAAGATGAGAAAAGAGATAAAAACGGGGTAAAATCATGAGGAAAGACACACAAACATGAGAAAAGAGACACAAAAATGATAGAAAGATGAGAAAAGAGATAAAAACAGGGTAAAATCATGAGGAAAGAGACAAAAACATGAGAAAAGAGAGAGAAAAAATAATAGATGAGATGAGAAAAAAACAGGATAAAATCATGATGAAAGAGACAAACATGAGAAAAGAACATGCAAAAAGAGAAAAAACATTAAAACCAGAAGAGATAGAAAAACTTGATAAAAATATGAGAAGAGACAAAAACATGAGAAAAACGTGAGGAAAGAGACAAAACTTGATAAAAACATGAGAAAAGAAACAAAAAAATGAGGAAAGACCATTAAAAAAGAGGAAAAGAAAGTATTTTCATTTAAAGCCCCCCGATCTCCATTTTCTGGACATTATTTCATTTAGCAGCACACGTAAAACATCAAAGTTCCCACTGGCGTTGGAGTTGATGAAATAATTACATTTTTTCATGTAAACCTGTAGCCGAGTCTCTGAACTTTGGTCAGTTGTGGGGGTTTTATTCTGATTTTTATTCTGATTTTAAAGCATCACTGTCACGATCTCCCCATGGAGGGGGTGCCCAAATTAAATCAACTGAAAAGGACCAATGATGCCACAATATAAACAGGAAAAGAATGGAAAAGTCGCTCTGATAATGAGGATTAATGAATATCAAAACTGTTTGGGCTTGGGAGATTGTGCAGAAATTCTGTGCTGAGGGTAAAATCATTACAGCTGTTTTTAACAGCTTTTATTATTACATTTATTATTATTGAAAAATGATTGTTATTACATTATTTTTAACAGCTGCTTTGGGATGTTAAAGAACAAAAAAAACCCCAAACCAAACCAAACAAAAAAAAACCCAACAACAACAAACAAAAAAAACAAACCCACAACCAACCAAAACCCACCCTCAATAGTTGTTTTTGCAGAGTCTGGCAGGTAATTTACTCCTGACTTCAGCTAAATTTGGTTTTTTGTTGGGCCAGAAGCTGAAGAACAACTGCAAAAACCTCGACTCCAGCTACTCCTGCGCTGTGGCTGCTCAGAAGGGGACAGACCTGAGCCTGCAGCTCGATGAAAACCCAACCCAAGGACGAATATTTCGTATTTCTGTGCCCTGTGAGGACTAAAATGATAAATTTGGGTGGAAGTTGGACTTACCAGAGCTCAGGCCAGGCGCAGGAGGAGACCCCGGGCTCCCCGGAGCTGTCGGCTCCGTCACTGCTGAGGGACACGAACCACAGGAAGCCACCAAGAGCTGCCACTGCGACGTCCCCCAAAGCGTGCAGGGAGCCCCGGCGGGGCTTTGGGGCTCCCCAAAAATCCCCCCAAAAGCAGCCCAGACCCCCCTGGAGCCAGCCCTGACCCGCTCCCAGCTGGGCCTGGAGCTGCAATCCCCATTTTCTCAAAGCACAACCAGACCCCCAACAGCTCCCAAGAGAGCAGAACTCCTCCAGAGCTGTGCTGGGAATGATTCCCTGAGGAAATAAAGAAAGTGGAGACACAAAAATCCCAGCCCTGAGGGGAAAAAAAGACAATGGAGGCACAAAAATCCCAGCCCTGAGGGGAAAAAAAGACAATGGAGGCACAAAAATCCCAGCCCTGAGGGGAAAAAAAGACAATGGAGGCACAAAAATCCCAGCCCTGAGGGGGAAAAAAAGACAATGGAGGCACAAAAATCCCAGCCCAGATCCTTCTGGAACCATCCCTGACCCTCTCCCAGCTGGGCCTGGAGCTGCATTCCCACTTTTCTCAAAGGCAGGAGAAATGGGAGGAAAATTCCCATTCTTCAGGAGAATTCCTGGCTGGAAACACAAATTCAGGTTGGGAACAGCTGGAAAATCCCAGGCCCCAAACAGCTCCAAGAGAGCAGAACTCCTCCAAGGCTGTGCTGGGAATGATTCCCTGAGGGAATGAAGAATTAGGAATAAAGAATAAAGGAATAAAGGAGCAGGAATCTCCTCTCCCCTTCCCCCCCCTGTCCTGTATTCCAGTCACTTCCTCACCAAACACCCAGGGATTCTGGAGGTTCTGGAGCCATTCCTGAGAAAAAAACCCCACAAGTTGCCCAATGTTGATTTTCTTGCCAGGGCAAGTGGGTGGTTAAAATGATTTTATTTTAAAATTATTTTACTATATATATTATACATATATATAATATACATATAATTACATATATTTTACATATACTACATAATAGTACAATACAATTATATAATATATGCAATTTTATATATGCTACAATGCATATATTATATAATGAGATTTCCTTTTTAAATGCTTTTATTTGAAATTAATCTGTTCTATATAATATATACCATAATAGATACTATATATTTTATATAGTATATATTTTTATAACATATACTATATATTATATAGATAATATACATAATACACATAATAATAGATGTGATTATATAAAACATATTTAACATAATGTGAGTACATTATATAATAATTAGAAGATTATTGTGCTTAAAAATATTTTTATTTTATTTCATTTGAAGACAAATACAAGCTGTCTGCTCCCTGCCGATGCCCTGGGAGAGCGACAAGCCCACCAGGAGCTGAAGGATGAAATCAAAGCCACCGGGAGATGTGGAAAGGAGAAAACCTGAGCACTCCCCAAGGCTTTTTCTGTAAACCCCTCCCCGAACAGAACCAGCTCGCAAAGGGCTGCGGAGGAGAGGAGGAAACGCTGCCATTTTCTCCTCTGCTCTCAGCCTGCCTTCCTCCCACACCACAGGAAGAAAAACCGCCCCAAAGTATAAAAAAAAAATTATAAAAAAAAATAAAATACCCAACCCAGCCAGCCCCATCCTTCCCCTGCGAGGCGGCAGAGCCTCCGAGAGGAGCCAGGAGAAAAGAGCAGCACAAAATGTTGTTTATTTTCCTGCTGCCCTGGCAGCTCCCGCCGCCGGAGGCTCTTCCTGAGGCCGGGCCGCGTCCCTCAGCTCCCGCGGGCACAGGAATCGTCCCCGCTCAGCCGCACGGCTCCTCCTCCGCCGGGGCCACATCTGACAGGGGACGGGAGAAAGGAAACCTCCAGCCAGGGCTCTGCGGGCACCTGCAAGCACTCGAGCCCCGCTCCTTCCCCCGGCTCCCTCCCCGCCGCCGGGAGCGGGACAAAGCCGCAGCTGCCCTCAGAGCGCAGCTCCGGCTCCGCTTTGTTCCTCCCCTTCCCCTCGGCTTCCCCCGGCCCAGCTGGGTGTCCGCTGAAAAGTGCTTTGTGTCCGCATTCCCTGCGCCCTGCAGCTGCCCCGTCCTTGCAGTTTCTGCAAATCTATCCCCCGCCCTTTCTTTTTTAAGGCTAAAAAACCCTAGAATTGTTCATTATGGGAAGGTTTTGGTGGGGAAAAGCCGATCCCATTCCCTCCCTGCCGTGGGCACTGTCCCAAACCCCGTCCAGCCTGGCCTGGGACAGCTCCAGGAGCAGGTGCTGTTAAATGAAGAGAATTTTGACATTAATCTAAACAAAAGGGTGTTCTGCTGGAACATTGCTAGAATAAATAGTTTGATAACCAAGATGCTTTGGCAAGGACAGAGCTTTGAAGATTACGGGGAGACTGGATCAAGACTGGCGGACAGGAAAAGATTGAATCAATCTCTGCGAGAGACATTGCAAAATGTAAAAGTTTCTGTGATTTAACCTAATTTTAATTGTAGGAAAGAATTAGTAGCCTTCCTAGAACGGTATATGAGCATTTGGAAATCACAGTACAGACAGATTCTGACCACCCAACAGTCTTTCCCAAACGGAACTGGAAATTGGAATTGGGAAATGGGAAACTGGAACTGGAGAGCTGGGGGGGAGAGAATTTGGGATGGAAGAATTGGGGTTGACAATCCCACATAAAGCATTCAGGAAGTTTTTGTTTTCCCCCCCAAAAGCCCCTCACGCACCTGCCTGGCCGTACTCCACGGATTTGAGGAAGAGCCCCCAGGGCGGGGCCATGGCGTGAGGGGGGAAAGCTCGGGAGTCCTTCAGCTCCAGCAGCTCCTGGATGTGCTGAGGGGAGAGCTTCCCCTGGCCCACGGCCACCAGAGCCCCGACCATCCTCCGCACCTGGAAACCACGGGCAGGGCTTGGGAGCTGCCCTGGGAACATCCCGGGGAAACCCTGGTCCCAGTGGCCAGGAATGCCCTGAGGCCTTTTTGCCGTGGGCCTGAAGTGCCCCGGTCACAGCCCGGGCTCGGTCCTGCTGAGCTTTTGGCAAGTCCCTTGCCCAGGAAGGGTTTTATCCCCTCGGTCCCAGCCCAGCAGCCACAGCCACCCCAAATCCTGCAGGAAAAGCTGCTTTTCCCCTTCCAGCAGGGATTGCGGGGCTGTGCCGACATCCTCGGCCTGCCTGCCATGAGCAGGGGCATCCTCAGAGCTGCTGGAAAGGGAGAATAAACAGCAAAACGACCCCGTTTCCTTTAATTGTTCCCTCCCTACAATGAAAGGCATTTAAAAACTGTAGATGATGTCCAGCTGCACTGAGGTGCCTCCACAGGCTCAGCTGTGGGAAGGAGCCGAGCTCAGGGTGGGACTTGTGTCAGAAACAGCAGAGCTGAGCTGAGCTCAGGTGGGTTTTGTGTCAGAAACAGCAGAGCTGAGCTGAGCTCAGGTGGGGTTTGTGTCAGAAACAGCAGAGCTGAGCTGAGCTCAGGTGGGGTTTGTGTCAGAAACAGCAGAGCTGAGCTGAGCTCAGGGTGGGTTTTGTGTCAGGAAAGAGCTGAGCTGAGCTCAGGGTGGGTTTTGTGTCAGGAAAGAGCTGAGCTGAGCTCAGGGTGGGTTTTGTGTCAGAACAGCTAAGCTGAGCTGAGCTCAGGGTGGGATTTGTGTCAGGAAAGAGCTGAGCTGAGCTCAGGGTGGGTTTTGTGTCACAACAGCAGCTCCTGAGCTCCCTGCAGCCCCCTCACACTCCAGCAGTGCTGATTTCACCTGGCACTGTGCTGGAGCTTGGTTTTGTTTGGCTTTTCCCTCAGAAAAGCAAAAAAGAGTGGGAATAACTTCCCCCAGGAAGGGCAGGGCGGCAGCAGTGTGGGATTTCACAGCCTCGCACCCTCCCTCGGCTGTCCCGGCCTCCCCTCCTGCACAGACACCTCACACTCCTCAGCACCTTCCTGGATTAAAAAAAATCCCTCACGGCTAAAAAAATCCCTCCTGGCTCAAAAAAAAAAACCTCCTGGCACAAAAAATCCCTCCTGGATCCTCAGGAGCTGCTCCCTGAGGGCCAAGAGTTGGGGCTGCCAGAGCCACCTGCACCCCAAATGTGGGTCTTGGTCTCTAATTCTCCATCCCCAATTCTCAATTTTCAATTCTCCAACCCCAGTTCTCCACCTCCAATTAATTTCCAATTCTCCATCCCCAATTCTCCATTTTCAATTCTCCAACCCCAGTTCTCATACCAAATTCTCTGCCTGCAATTCTCCACCCGTGTTTCAGTTCCTCATCCCAAATTCCCCATCCCCAATTTTCCACCCCCAACTCTCCATCCCCAATTCATTTCCAATTTTCCACCCCCAAATCTCCATCCCCAATTCATTTCCAATTTTCCCCCTCCAACTCCTCACCCCCAATTTTCCATCCTCCTCTCTCCCTGTGTGGTGCCCACATCCATCCTTCATTTGGACTTTACAAACCTTCACTTCACTCAGGACCTTTCCAAACTCTCCAAAATCCTTCCTGCAGCGCTGGAATGAATCCCTGGGCTGAGTTTGTGATTTTAAATTAATTTGAAAAAATAATAAACCGAAGCCCACTGAGCAACCTGGTCGTGCTTATCCCTTAAAAAAGGTCCAGCAATCCAAGTTGTTTTTATCCAGAATTCTGGGATTTTGGAGTGCCCAGAACTCTCCAGGCAGCTCCAATCCTCCCTCTCTGTTATTGTATCGGCCCTCACTAGAGGTCATTGCATCCCACGCTTCGGCTTTGATGGGGAATTAGCCAGGAAAAATCAGATTAAAGGCACTCATCCCAAACATCCTCCAGGCTTGGAGCCTCCACGTTTCAACAGGAAACATCCACATGCAGCTCCTGGGGTGCTTCCACCTTTTTCTCCAATAAAAAGCCCCAGGTTGAGCTCAGGGTTCAGGGAAAAAGGAGCTGCTGAGGTTGAGGTGTTCAAACCCCGCTCCTGCCCCACCTGAGCGGAATATCCCGAATTTCCTGAGAGGAAGCTCCCTCTGCAGTGTCGCTGCTCAGAATTTCCCTCCTAAATTTCCCCCTTTTGAAAGCTCTACGTGGTTAAAGCGAGATTAAGATATCAGAATTACTAATGTCATGGAAAATGATGATTACCACTATTAAAATTCAAAGTGCTAAAAGCAGTATTTCCCTGTCGCCTCGGCACCAAATCCCTGCCCTCCTCAAATTTGTTGTCCTTGCCTTGCTCCCCCTGCCAGAGCTTTGCTTGGCACTGGATAAAAACCCACAAATTTGGGTTGTCAAAACATCAAAACAGAATGAAAAAATAGCTGCTGGCCGTTCCCACAAAACGCCCCCGCTCCTCCCCAAAAAAATAAACCTTCTCCTGCCTCTTCCCTGCCTCTGCAAGGCCAGGAGAGCTGGGAATAATTCCTGAATTTGGGAAGAGCCGAGGACAGAGCAAACCCCCCCCAAAAAAAGGGAATAATTTGGAATTATTTCCAAGAGAATCAACCCAGGGCAGTTTCATGGCAGAGGGAGGATTCCTGCAATTTGTGCAGCAATTTTAAAAAAAACCCTCTTTTTTAATTTTTTTTTTTTTTTCACCAAAAAAAAAGCCAGGAAGTGAAATTCCAGGCAGCTTTTCCTAGGCTCAAACCCACTGAGCAAGAACATTAAAAAGAAGTTTTACCACTGCAAGGGCAGGGATTGTGGAAAACACGATTTTTCCATCCTCCCACACTGATTTTCTGAGGGTTTTAGGCACAAATTTAGGAGATTTTTGGATTGAATTAAGAGCCTAGATCCTCATCCTGCTGATCCAGCTCCCTGTGAGGGTCACACAGCTGGAACATTGCTAAAATAATCAATTTTTGGAGAGGCAGCACTAAAATTTGGGTCTTACAGCAGCTCCAGGCAGTACCTGTCTGTAAAGGAAAGCTCTGCCCTTGACCTTCACCTCCCAGAACTCCAGTTTCCTAAAGAAAAAAAACAACAACAAAAAAGCATTTAAATCAAATTTCAAATGTGTTTTTCAACACACAATTCACAGATGAATGAGGGTAATTAACCTGCAGTGTCCCAATTAAGCTGAAACAACACCTGGGACACCTGACAGCTTCCTAAAAACGAAGAAAAATCTGATATTCACATTAAATATCTAAAAAAGCAGCCACAGATGGAGGTGCCACACATCAGAGAGGGTCTGTAGAGGAAGGAGCAGTGCCTGCATCCCAAAATTCCACCCTGCCCCGTTTAATGCAGGGAAAAATAAGAGAGACACTGAAAAATCCCTGCAGGGAGCAGCCCCGAGCTGGTTTTAGCCAGATTTAAGGATAAATCCCCGATTTTGGACATTTCCTGGTGGGAAGGTCGGCAGCTCCTGCTGCCAGTTGGGCAAAGGGAGAATTGGAAATGAGAAATTGGGGATGGGAAATGGAGAACTGGGAATGGGGAGTTGGAAATTGAGAGTTGGGGATGGGGAATTTGGGACGGAGAACTGGGAATGGGGAATTGGAAACAGAGTTGGGGATGGGGAATTGGGAATTGGGGATGGAGAATTTGGGATGGAGAACTGGGAATGGGGAATTGGAAACAGAGTTGGGGATGGGGAATTGGGGGTGGAGAATGTGGGATGGAGAATTGGGGGTGAAGAATTTGAGATGGGGAATTGGAAATGGGGAATTAGAATTGGAATTGGAAATGGGAAATGGAGAATTGGGGGTGGAGAATTGGAAATGGGGAATTGGAAACTGAGAGTTGGGGATGGGGAATTGGGAATTGGAGATGGGAATTTGGGATGGAGAACTGGGAATGGGGAATTGGAAATTGAGAGTTGGGGGTGGGGAATTGGGGGTGAAGAATTTGAGATGGGGAATTGGAAATGGGGAATTAGAATTGGAATTGGAAATGGGAAATGGAGAATTGGGGGTGGAGAATTGGAAATGGGGAATTGGAAACAGAGCTGGGGATGGGGAATTGGGAATTGGGGATGGGGAATTTGGGATGGAGAACTGGGAATGGGGAATTGGAAATTGAGAGCTGGGGATGGGGAATTGGGGATGGGGAATTTGGGATGGAGAATTGGGGGTGAAGAATTTGAGATGGGGAATTGGAAATGGGGAACTGGAATTGGAAATGGGAAATGGAGAATTGGGGGTGGAGAATTGAAATGGAGAACTGGAGATGGCAAACTGGAAACCGAGAACTGGAAGTGATTTGGGGATGGGGAACTGGAGATGGAGAACTGGGGGTGGAGAACTGGAAATGAGGAGCTCCCACCACTTCCATCCCATCAAATTCCCCTCACACCGAGGCCGTGGCTCATCTCAGATCTGCTGCTTGGCTGAAAAGACATTTTTCCCCCTCTCTCCAAACTCCCCCTCTCTCCAAACTGCACCCACCTCCCTTATCCCAGATTTTCCTGCCCCTGTTTCATTAAAATCTATTAAACTCCACAAGAACGGTCAAAATCCTTAGGAAAAAAAATCCTCTGGGCTTTGAAAGAGAACAAAACACTTCTTTTTTTTTTCCCCCACAAGGGAAACTTCGATTTTTCCCGTCAATCTGACGGATTTAAAAAATTCCAGCTGTGTTTTTTTCCCGGCTGGCAGCAGAACCCAGCACCTTGCAGCGAACAAAAGGTGCCAGGTGACAGAGTGGGCACATCCTGAGCATCCCAAAGCGCTTTTTTGGGACGCTCCACTCCACTTCCAGCGTTGCTCAGCAACTGGGAGCGATGGGAGGAAGGGCTTTCAGGGGCAGACAAGTGGCCAATTCAGAAAGGAAGGGAAGAACTGGGAAGAAAAGCTGCTTTATGTGACACAGAAATGGAGTTTATCCTTCTGTGACTCCTCCTCTGGGACAGCAAAAAAAAACCTCCTTAGATGAGGCTGGGGAAAAAAAAAAAAATAGCTAAAAATTCTATTTATGAGCCTTTTTTTTTTTTTTACCCCAAACTCTTTAGGAAGAGTTCATTCTCCTCCTGCAGTGAAAAAATATCAAAGTATTTGAGGGATATTTGCTGGTTTATTTGCAAAAAAAACCCCCTGAGCGGTGTTTGCAAACCACTTCTGAGGTCTGAGGTTTTGGAGCGTGGCTCTTGCTGTTCCAGCTCACAAATATCCAAATTTAACAGAGGATCCTTGGGAAAACTACCCCCCAAAAATGGGGGTTTCCCCAGTTAAAAAGGAGAAAAAAAATGCAGTTTGAGATGGGTTTGTTTTCAGGCTGAGACACAACAGAGAGAGAGAAGGCAGCAGGAAAACAAATATCGTGTTGAGGTGATAAATATCCATGATCTTTCTGGGAAAAAAAACCCCTCCAGTTTCTGCTTAATTCAGCCACTTCATTTCAATACTTGCAAGACCTGGCCCTGAACGAACCTGATCCTCAACTCTCTTTTTTGTTTATGTAAAGACTGAGGAATATTGGATTTCCCTTCATCAGCATCCCCTGGGAAGGCAGTTGCTGGTCTGAGCTGGGTGGGATCACTTGGCTGGGTTTTTTTTCCTTCTATTCCCAACTTTTAGGCAAAGAGGAAGGAAAAAAAAAAACCCAAATCCCTTGGCTGAGGTGGTTTTTAGCCACCAAAATGAGTGAAAATGGTACAAAAACCCCTCACAGGAGCTGCTCCCTGCCAAATTCCACATCCGGCTTTTCCATGCCCAAGCAGCTGGAGCAGCTTCCCTGCCCTCATTCCCGCTCATCTTTTTCCCCTCAGGAAAATACTGAGCCAAAAAAAGGGGGAAATTGAGGAAAAAAAAAAAATATCCTGGCCAAGCTGTCCCTCAGCAAAACCCACAGCACTGGGCAAGCGGGAAATCAATTCCCAAAAATAAAAAGCACTGGAAGCAGCTTTTTAGGGAAAAGCGGAGTGCCTGGGCTGTCACCTGTGCTCGTAGTGGTGGGACAGGAATCCGGGAGCAGGTCGGATTTCCAGCTGCAGCAGCGTCCTGACGGGGCTCTGGGAGGCGTTCTCGGAGTTGAGCGAGCGGAAGGTGCTGAAGTCGTGAGTTCCCAGCAGGAATTCTGCTGCTTCCCTCATGGCAGGGATGTTCAGGGGGCTGCAAACACAGCAGGAGGCTGGGAAGGGCTGAAACCCCAAGCCTGGCTCAAACCCCAAGGAATTACACCAGGCTCAAACACAAGGAATTACACCAGGCTCAAACACAAGGAATTACGCCAGGCTCAAACACAAGGAATTCAGCCAGGCTCAAACACAAGGAATTACACCAGGCTCAAACACAAGGAATTACACCAGGCTCAAACACAAGGAATTACACCAGGCTCAAACCCCAAGGAATTACACCAGGCTCAAACCCCAAGGAATTATGCCAGGCTGAAACCCCAAGGAATTACACCAGGCTCAAACACAAGGAATTACACCAGGCTCAAACACAAGGAATTACACCAGGCTCAAACACAAGGAATTACACCAGGCTCAAACACAAGGAATTACACCAGGCTCAAACACAAGGAATTACACCAGGCTCAAACACAAGGAATTACACCAGGCTCAAACACAAGGAATTACACCAGGCTCAAACACAAGGAATTACACCAGGCTCAAACCTAAGGAATTACACCAGGCTCAAACACAAGGAATTACACCAGGCTCAAACCTAAGGAATTACACCAGGCTCAAACACAAGGAATTACACCAGGCTCAAACACAAGGAATTCAGCCAGGCTCAAACACAAGGAATTACACCAGGCTCAAACACAAGGAATTACACCAGGCTCAAACACAAGGAATTACACCAGGCTCAAACCTAAGGAATTACACCAGGCTCAAACACAAGGAATTACACCAGGCTCAAACCTAAGGAATTACACCAGGCTCAAACACAAGGAATTACACCAGGCTCAAACCTAAGGAATTACACCAGGCTCAAACCCCAAGGAATTACACTAGGCTCAAACACAAGGAATTCAGCCAGGCTCAAACACAAGGAATTCAGCCAGGCTCAAACACAAGGAATTCAGCCAGGCTCAAACACAAGGAATTCAGCCAGGCTCAAACCCCAGTGACCAAAGGGGCTTTCCCCACGCCCCCAGCCCCGATTCCCAGGTTCTCCTGGCTGAGGTGTCTCCCCAGGGAGAAGGACTCACCCTCCCGCAGGAGCCCAGCACAGATCCCGCTCGAACACGGGGATTTGGGACTGGTGGGCACAGCCCAGCAGCAGGCGGTAGATGTAGGTCCTGGAGAGGGCACAGAAGCGGGCGTGGAAGGTGCTGGGCACTCGCTGGGCACTGAGGATGCTGTGGGACAGAGGGGACAGGTGACAGGGACACGATCCCAAAGCTTTTCCGAACGTCTGGGGGAAGGAACATTAAAGGGATGTTAAAGATCCTCATCCCACCTCCTGCCATGGGCAGGGACCTTCCACCATCCCTGGGTGCTCCAGCCTGGCCTTGGGCACTTCCAGGGATCCAGGGGCAGCCACAGCTTCTCGGGGAAATCCATCCCAGGGCTTCACCACCCTCACAGCCAGGAATTCCTTCCCAATATCCCATCTAAAGCCACTCTCTGCCAGTTGCAAGCCATTCCCTCTTGTCCTGTTGATGCCTTGAGTTTTATCTTCGCTGTGTTTCAGGTTCTGTGGTGCCCAGGGTGCAGCTCTGAGCTCACACCCAGCGTCACTCAGCTCTGCACACAGCAGGGCACAGAACAAATCCTGTTCCACATGGACACCAAGGACAATGTTACGAGTGCTCAGCCCAAAAGGAAAAACAACGATGGCTGGAGGGAGGAACAAGAAGAATGGGACTGGATAACCTGGAGCTGGAATTGGACAATTAAACCCCAATGTGCAAATGGAGCAAAACTTATAAAAGTGTGAGACCTCGTGACCAAGAGTCCATTTTGTGACCATTTTGTGTCCATTTTGTGACCATTTTGTGCCCATTTTGTGACCATTTTGTGCCCATTTTGTGTCCATTTTGTGCCCATTTTGTGCCCATTTTGTGCCCATTTTGTGCCCATTTTGGCTCCACCTTAGGTGCAGCCCTGCCCAGGCTCTTGTCCTGCCCAAGGTTCACCGTAAAGGCCTTTCAATAAATATCCACTTTATTCTCCAGCTCTGTTCATTCTCTGTTCCAGCTCTGCCCTTCCAAGGCCTCACTGTCACCACAGCCCCTGAGGAAATCTCTCTGCCGAGGGTGACCCAGCACCCTGGGACAATTCCTGCTCCTGCTTTTACAGATCCCAAACTGAGAGGGATTTCCCCAAGAACATTCCCAACGGGAGCTCCTGCAGCAGATGGAGATGGTTTAAAGGAGGTCACTTCCCCATCACCACCCCTCAGGACTTTGTGCAGCCAGGGAAAATCGAGGTGCATCCCAAATCGGTGAGGTGGGCTGTGAGTGAATCCAGCAGAACCCTCTCATCCCCAAAAGCCATTCCCTGCACACGTCCACTCCTCGCCTACCCACCCCAAGAAGGAGCTGAGCTCCCCTGTTTTCTCCTCCAGGCAGCAGGGAGACATTTCCCCATTCCTCCAAACCAAAAATCGCCACCCAGCACAGCCTGGGAGCCAGAAAGGAGGGCACGGAGGCTGCCAGACAAAACCCTCCCTGTCAAGGAAAGAAAAGGAGCTTCCCTGAGTTCCTGCACCTCTCCCAAAGTGGTCTCACGTGCTGGATGTGACTCTCCCTCATCCCAAAGTTCTGGTGCTCTCCATCCTGCAGGAAAAATCCAGCAGGGAGTCGCTGCACAGAGCCACAACCCTGCAGGTGCTGCTTTAGAGGAGACCTCTCCTTAGAAGGGAGTTTTTCTCCTGCTGTTTTGCCTTCCTGCCTTTGGAATTTAGCGAGGAGAAAGGAGCCAGGGCAGCCAAAAAAACCCAGGATAGATTTGGGACCACAAATGTCTTTATTTACTTTAAAGAAGGTTGGTGCTCCGGGGATTTTTGCCTGCTCAAGTGCCTCTGGCTCCCAGCCCTCCCCTGGCTCAGACCACAGAGGGAGAAATGAAAGCTGAGCCACAGAGATTTGCAAAAACAAGCCCAGGGATTGCTCCACTGCTATAAACCATCAGGAGAAATGCAAACTCCATCCTCCAGGCCTGCAGTGGGGTTTGAGGCCAGGACCTCCAGCCTGCTCTAAACACAAGAATAAAATTATTACATTTATTTCCCTCCGTCTGCATGCCTCCACAAGCACACAGTGTGTCTCGAGCTTCTTCTGGTAACACTTGTGTGGTTTTTATGAAATAACCATCCTCTCAGAAAGATTCTTTCAGAGGAGATTATTTCTGCTCACATAATTCCTCAGTGCAGGCAGCTTTTCCTGTTGCAATTGTTCCCTTTGGCCAGGAATGCTCTTCCAGAATTTTCTCCGGCAGCCGCATTTCAGGCCCTGCTGAGATCCCATTTGTAAAAGTGGGTGAACGATGGTAAATAAAGAACTGTGGCATTTTTTTTACCTTTTCAACAGAGCCTGAATTATGACATCAAAGGGAAAAAAAAAAGCCCAAAGACATTTAACTAGAAATGGCAATGTAGGAGACCCAAAAAAAAAAAAAAAAAAAAATCCTGCTCTCTCTCCACTGACAACAGCATCTAAAATCCAATTTGCAGGAGGTGGGAGGAATCCCAGCTCTGCCTTGTCACTCAGGCAACTTTTATTGTGTGGTTACAAAACCAGAAACAGGAGGTGTGAGACTCCTACGCTGCCAGCCCCGCTCCAAGGACAGCAGAGTCCTCCTAAAACGACTCCAACTGTGAAATATTCCCTGATTTTTGGGGGAGACAGGATCCTTTCAAAGGCATTTTTAAGTTTAAGAGACAGAGCAGTGACCACCAGGCCACAAAGAGGGTTTTTACTCAGCCAGCCTGGAATTCTGTTTCCTTTCCAAGCTCCATCCACAACATTGTGTTCTCACAAAGATCCCTCTCTCCTTCAGCCCCTGCTTGCGACCACATCAAAGTTGGGAGATTTCGGCATGAGCAGAGAATTCCTCCTCCTGGCACGGGGATTTTTCCAGAGGGAGGGATGAGGGCTGAGGACGTGCAGGCTCAGGCCTGTCACCCTCTGCTTAATGGGAAGCAGATGAAGCCATCTGGGGAAGGTTCAGCCTCGGGGAGAAGGAAAAGCTGATGGGCTCAGGCTCAAGGAAAAGCTGCTGGACTCAGGCTCAGAGTGCAGCAATCAGAAGGTGTCATCTCCTCCCAGGTACCTGGCCGACCTCAGAGTGAAACAGAACTTTCCCCACTGAGATCCCACCCCTGGCTCCTTGTGGAGATGCTCTCTGGCTCACAGACAGCCAGCAAATCAGCTTCCTCCAGCAAATCTGCTTTGGTCAGTGCTGGTACCGATGCCTTAATTTTTCTTTTTGCTGTATTCCATGTTCTGTGGTGCCCAGGGTGCGGCTCTGAGCTCACACTCAGCGTCACTCAGCTCTGCACACAGCAGGGCACAGAACAAATCCCGTTCCACATGGACACCAAGGACAGCTGGGACAAGTGCTCAGCCCAAAAGCACAAACAACGGTGAAGGGAGGAACAAGAAGGATGGGACTGGATAACCTGGAGCTGGAATGGGACAATGAAACCCCAATGTGCAAATGGAGCAAAACTTATAAAAGTGTGAGACCTGGTGACCAAGAGTCCATTTTGTGTCCATTTTGTGCCCATTTTGTGTCCATTTTGTGCCCATTTTGTGTCCATTTTGTGTCCATTTTGTGTCCATTTTGTGCCCATTTTGTGTCCATTTTGGGTCCATTTTGTGCCCATTTTGTGCCCATTTTGGCTCCACCTTGGGTGCAGCCCTGCCCAGGCTCTTGTCCTGCCCAAGGTTCACCCTAAAGGCCTTTCAATAAATCTCTGCTTTATTCTCCAGCTCTGCCCAGTCTCTGCTCCAGCTCTGCCCTCCCAAGGCCTCGGTTCTGGTGACCCAGATGTGGTGATGGCTCTGTCTGACCACCCAGCAGCACTTTTAGCTGTCTGGAACAGCTTATTCCAGTAGAACTTGAAAATACAGCTTAATTCCAGGCCTAAATTCAGTGAAGAAGGACAGAGATTCTGTGGTTGGTGACACAACAAATGGATCTCTACAACCCTCTGGCTGTAAAACCGGATCCCAAACTGCTTTTAAGGAAGGAAATCTGAACTCTGACCCAACTCCACGTCCTGTGTGACTGCTACAACACCCAGAAAAGGGTTTGGACTTCCAGGTCCCGACCTGCTTTTCAGTCTGAGCAAAATGAACAACCAAAAAACCCTGCACAAATTCTACTTCAAGAGCGATTTTTTTTTTTTCTTTTAATTGTGGAAAAAATTGCCTCCAGCCCCACCCCACAGCAGCTGCTTTAGAGTCTTTCCACCCATGTCAGGGAAGGTGAAAGCTGTCAAGGGACAGGAACTCACAGCTTGGGAGAGGGAGATTTGCCCTGTGGCCTCTCACTGCAGAGGAACCGAGCTGCTGCTGGAAGAGAAGCTGGATGTGGAAGTGCCCAGGAGCCAATCCTGTGTTATCCTGCTCACATCCCACCTCGGGACTGGGATGCACGACCTGCCCTGTCCCCGGGCTGCGTTGGAGTTTGCTTTTCTTTCAGTCACCCACTTTGCTTTAAGACCCAACCAACTCTGCAAATTTCGTTCCTCCAGCAGCACCTGAGCCCAGAGGGACAGCCAGGAGATTGTCAGGATCGAGGGGAAAAGCCGGGGTGACGTCTGGGGACTGCCAAAGGAACTGCACACACCGGGGAAACCACGAGGCAGCAACAGGAACTTTGTGCCTGCAGATGTGAGGCTCCTTCCTGAGCTCACATTCCAGGCATTTCACTTCCTCCCCCCCTCCAGCCTCTGCTGGCTCCCCTGGCACTTGCCTGCAGCTGAGGGAACGCAGCTGCTGCAGCTTCTGCAGGCAAAACTGCACTCTGTAAATGCAAACAACACTGACTGACACTCCAGAAGCCCTGGGAAATCCCATCCCGAGGCCAGCAGAGCTGCAGGCGGCCCAGCAATTCCTGAGTGGGATCCCAGCCCCAACATCCCTCCCCCAGCAGCAAATTCCAGGCCAGCACTGCCTCACCACGCTCCTGGCCACCAGGAATTTGTCCCCTGGAGCCACTTGTGCCCTCTGGATGCGACACAGCAGAGTCCCTGCACCTGATCCAGGGATGGCCCAGCAGCTGATCCCTGATTCTTCTGGGGTCAGGAGAACTCTAGAGTGAGCTGGGCAGGGAATTCCTCATTCCTGGGACACAGCAACACCTCCATCCACCCCTCAGACCCCAAACTGCTGGAGGCCCTGCACGTTCAGGGCTGGATCTGAGGTTCCCCGAGCTCTGGAGAAGAGGAATCCTCGCTGGCAAAGCCAAGAGGAGACGGGAGGCTGATCTCAGGCTCCAAATCCCGGGCCGTGCTCAGTCAGCGTTTGGGCCAGGCCTTGCTTCACAAAGGAGAGATTAGGAAATAAAGCAGGGAGTGGACTTCCCAGTCGTGCTGAACAGCCCAGATTTGGCTTTTAGCCCAAAAAATCCCGATTTTTTTCACTCAATCTACACTTGAACCATAAAAGTGCACCTGTAGGGAAGGACAACACAAAGTGACAGCTGGCGGAGACCTCGGGAAGAACAGCAAAGAACGTGAAATTCCACCCACCTTCTGAAACACCCCCAAGGTGTAGTGATTATTTCTGTAACTGAGGCAGGAACTGCTGATTTCATGATCATTTCCTGGGTTTGATGCAGAATAAATCCCCCAAGGAGCATTAACTGAGAGCTGGCACACTCGTGGCAGCCCAGGGGATCCAGCCCTTGCGGCGTGGTGACACCAAACTGCCACAACTCCTCTTTTTCAGGGCTTTTTCAGGGCTTTTTCAGGGCTTTTTCAGGGCTGCCAGCACAACCCCACAGCAACAAAAGCTGGTTTGAAAGTGCCAGGCCAGCAGCAGAAACACATCAGGTCAAGGGAGCGATTCTCCAACAGAAAACACATCTCGTGCACGAAGGCGCGGGATCATTTCCGATCCAAAAAAAAACCCCCAAAAAAGCCAAACTAAAGGATTTCTGCCCCTCCACTGACTCACCGGATGGGCTCGGGCCTGAGGTGGTGGTTCAGCCCCTGCACAAGCTGCTGGCCAGTGAAAGCTGCCTTCCCTGGAGCCCTCTGGATGTCCAGGTGGGCGGCGTTGGCCAGCGCGTGGACGCCGGTGTCCGTGCGGCTGGAGATGTGGAACTTGATGGGAGCGCTGGGCTTCAGCTTCTGGGCTGCCTCCTGGAACCAACAGAAGGGGCAATTCAGCGATCATTCAGCGATAATTCAGCTAAAAAACGCCCTCCTCCTGGCTCAGCACAGCTCGGGGCTGCTCCCAGAGGAGTCTGGAGCTGCTGTGGGTGGAAAAGAAGGGATGGAGAAGAGTCTCTTTGGGGGGATTTCTCCTAAAAGCAGTGGTGTCCCAGCTTCTGCCCTGAAATCACCTCACACAGAGCATCCAGAGCGCCATGAGAGCGTCCTCAGGTGCACAAAATAAAGTCCAAACTAACTACTCATCTCTCTAACTACTCAGCTCTCTACCCTCTGCTCTGTTTCGTTAGGTGAGGGGGGTAAAAGACAAGAGGATCACCCAAATCAGCCCATTTCAACCCAAACCCAGGCCCCCAGGCAGAAAATCCAGTGAAAATTACTACAGGGAATAAGTGAAACATCTGAAAGAGTGAAAAACCACAAGAGAAGGCAGAAAAGCCAGAGGAATGACTCGAAATTTCCTTCTCCCTCCCGTCCCCACTCCCGAGCACTGAGCCCAGCGGTTTTTATTGGATTTTAATTTGGTACAAGAGTCAATAAAGTTCGAATTGCTGACTCACAAATACCTTCCAGACTCCTGTTGGAGCAGCCAGGGTTCTGGGCTCTCAGAAATGTTCCATGAAAACGCACAGGGAGGCAGAGAAAAATGTAACCAAGCTGCAGGGGGAGGCCTGGGAAACAGAACCAAACTGATTTTTCCCTTCCTAATCCTTCCATTTGGAGTTCACATGTGGTTACAATTAACAGTGGGGGAAAAAAAAAAAAAAAAAGCGCTTTATTTATCACCCCCAAGCAGAGAGGAGCAGACAGAAATGAAATCGTTTCCTGCAGCAGACCTTGGCTTGTGCCTCAGCAATTTGTCTGAGAGCAGGAGCTGATTTTTAAGAGCAACGTTTCTCCAGAGATGTTTGGGTTCTGCTGGCTCCTCCCTCCCTCTCTCCACCCTTTTCTCCCCCTCCTTCCTCGGCAGACAAAAACCAGCCAGTGGAAACAAGGGTTGAGAGGGACAACAGGAGAGAACATGGAAAACATCCTCTTTTTTTTGGCTGCAAGGCTTGGGTGCAGCACTGCTTCCGATCCCTCAGCGCATCCCAGCTCCATCTGGATAACCAGGAACCGAGCCGGATCACCACAACGCTGCATTTCTCCACTGGAAACCAGACTGGAGAGGAAAAGAGGAGCAGAGTCTCGAGTAAATCTGGTTATTTCCCCTGCTCAGCCCAGCCAGCAAATCCACAAAGGTGCAGGACCGGGGATTTTCCTTCCACAAATGGGAATTTTCCCAGCTGCCCTTCTCCATCAGATTCCTCCCACCTTTCTGGGCACCTGAGGAAGGAAGGAAGGAATGTGACCATCAACACCACCAAACACACCCCAGTTTGCGCAGCTTTGTGGATTTTTTTCCTCCAGCACAACAGGCACCCAAAAATACACTGATAATATTCCACCAACTGCTGCCTCCAGCCTCAGTTTCAGTATTTCATTTCTTTTGGGTGGGATGCAGTCCCCTGAAAGGGAGCATTTCTGAACTGCTGAACTCCTCTTTGCAGGCAGCTCCGAAATGACCCCTTCACCTTTGCAAATATCTCCTATCTGAATATCCAAAGTCCTCTGAGCACTGAAGGTTTCCTCCTCTCGTTCCCGTGCACTTTAATCTCTTCATATCCCCCGCCCTGAATTTCAAAAAAGGTGCATTATTTACATGCAGGAATCGCTCGGACAGGGACCAGTTTTTCCTGCCCTTGCAGTAAAAACAAACCCCTACAACAGGCAGGGCTTTCATGTGAGCAACTCCAAAGGCTTGGGTGCAGTTAATCCAGATCCCCATCCTGTTTGGGATCATCTCTGGGTTCCCAGGAGGGGACTGGAGCAGGAGTTCAGCATTTCACCCAGCCAAAAAGAAATGAAGAAGATAAAGGAATAAAGGAGCTGGGCTGTCCTGTGCGTGCTCAGAGTTCACAGCTCTCTGCTCCCTCCTTTAAGCCGCAGGAAACATCAATAATTTTTTCTTTAGCAGGTGCTGTAAACACTGAAATCTTGGCTTTGGCACCTGCGGGAGGCCTCTCACATCTATCCCGAATTTTTCCACACAGCCACGTTGCTGCAGCAGCCCGCAGCATGCCAGGGTGCAAGTTTATCCCCCAGCCAGGCCAGGGATGCAGGGGGAAGCATTAATTGCATTTAGCTGCTCTGTCCTGCTAACGGCCTTCGGTCACGGAGCGCTGAATTGCGCTGGAATTTCCACTGCTGCCTGCCAGAATGATATGGATCCACATTCCAGATTGCTTTTATTGCTCCCAGCTCACTTTTCCTCTCGTGCTGGAGGGGCAGGAGGAAGAGCAGGCCCACTGATGAGCGTCACCCACGGCAGGGGAGCAAAAGTTCATCCGCTTCTCTTCCTGAAGTCTGAATAAAAAATTAAAAATAAATATAAAAAAAAAGTATCCTCCAGATTTTCCATCGACCTTTACGGGCATTGGGAATGCTTTGGAAAAAATAAATTTCTCTTCCCCAGCAGCTGGATTGGTCACGGTTTCATCCTTTGGAATGGCCTCACACACAGGGGCTGCAGTGCCCTGCCAGGGAGCTGCACAATTTATTAATTACAGCGTTCTAATAATTAATAACATGTAAGCTGCTGGTTGCAAGTCATCCCAGCCTCCCTGACTCACGGGTGCTATGTCAGCTGAAGCGAATTAAAAATCCAGCTCATTTTCAGTTGGCTGGATGAAATGGAAGCGAACGCCAGGAAGGATCCGCTGAGAATGTGGATTTTGTTAGAAGAGAACGTTTCCAAAGCAATCTCCAACGTCACTGGAATTATTATCAAAACAGAGGCTGAAGATGGCAGTTTTCTTTGTCTGTTTGAATTCCTTGCTCTTTTTTTTTTAAGGATGTGGGGAAGGAGGTTGTACCAGAGCTGCCTTGCATAGTAAGGAGCTGGTGTTCCTCCTTTCTCTCCTCTCCTGCTCCCTTCTCCTTTCACGAGGAACAATCTCTGCCCTTAGCACAAGGCTGCTGGCCAAAACGGGGCTTTGTGAGGGGAAGATGAGTTTGGGCAGCATTTCCCAGCAAAATGGGAAACGGGAGATGGTTCCAGGCAGGCCTGAGAGGGAAGGGAACGCTGCAGATCCCACGCAGGTGGGGTTTTATCACAAGCAACAGCAAAAGGTGAGAACTTCCTTCACAGCAGAGACATTTCTGAGAACTGAGACAGAGCCTGAAGTCCTGGATGTGAAAAGCTTCCAGGAATAAGTGGAGGGAGCAAAATCACAGAGCTCCAACCTCCCCATGTGGGGAAGCAAGGCCTGGAATTCGCTTCGGGCCCAAGCTGGGCTTCCCACTGCTCCAAGACTTATCTTCAAGGAATAAAGTGTTGCCAGCAAAGCTCAACCCCCTCAAACAAGAGATGAAAAGCTCCTACAAGAGACAGGGCATGAAGTCCTAGATGTGAAAAGCTTCCAGGGAAACAAGGCCTGGGATTTGCTTCCGCCCAACAAGCCCAAGTTGGGCTTCCCACTGCTCCACGACTTGTCTTCAAGGAATAAAGTGTTGCCAGCAAAGCTCACCCCTCTCAAAGACACATGAAAAGCTCCTGCAAGAGACAGAGCATGAAGTCCTGGATGTGAAAAGCTTCCAGGAATAAGTGGTGGAAGCCAAATCCCCATCTGGGGAAGCAAGGCCTGGAATTCGCTTCGGGCCCAAGTTGGGCTTCCCACTGCTCCAAGATCTTGTCTTCAAGGAATGAAGTCTTGCCAGCAAAGCTCAGCCCCTCAAAGGGAGATGAAAAGCTCCTACAAGTATCTCTGGACTAAAACAAGGCTCCATTTCCTCTGGAAATTTCCTCCGTTCCCAGTGCCAGGGCTCTGTCCCAGAGCAGCACCAAGGGCTGAAAAAAGCTTTGCAGCGACACAGGGTGACAAACAGATCTGTTCAGGCCCGGCCCAGCGATCTTCCCTGAGCACAAAGTGACACAAAACCCAGCAGCCCGTTCCAGTTTCCACGAGACAGCTGCTGGAACACCAAGCCTGCGCCTCCCAGGTTATTTGCTGGCCTGGAACTGCAAACAAACGGCTGAACATCCTCAGAACACAATAAGGATCTCATTACAGCTTTAATTCTGCCCTGCCCTTCGGTTGCCTTCCTGGCTTTGGGGAAAGCAGTGAAGTTCAAGGCTGCAGAGAAAAGGAGGAAGGAAGAGAAATTCCTGCAGGCCCCAGAAGTTTTCTGTTAAAGCTGCTTTAAGGTTTCCCATGTGGTTCCAATAGACACAGCAGTGCCCAGCATCAAGAGCACCACATGAAAGCACCGAGCTGGCCTGCAAAGTGCTGATACTGGGAAAAGGCAACGCCAAATAAGCTCGTGTTTGTCTTTTTCTCCTCTCCTTTCCTCCCCTCATCACCCACCCTGCCCATCTGCCTGTTCAGACACCACTGGGATAATGCAGAACAACTGCTGGGCTCACCCCAAGTCCGGAGCCCGGCGCTCTGCGTGGCTCAGAGGAGATAAACGGGATAGAAAATCCTTTTGGGCTCTTCTTGCAGGCTCTGCACAATATTTAGACGCTTCCTCTGCCACGGTCTTGGGCAAGAAGCCACCCTGAGAACTCTGATTGCGGCCGTGATTCCTCACACCTTCCTTTGGAGTGAGAGCAGCAGGAATCCTCAGCCTCAGGGAGTGTGGGGATGTCCTGGCGTGTCACTTGGTGGGACACCAAGGCTGCCTCTGGCCAGCTCTGCCCTTCACACCGCCAGGGCTGCCATTTGTGATTTGGGTCAGACAGACCGAGCACAAAGGAGTCACAAAATGAATGCTCTCAGCTGCAGAAATCAGCTCTCCAGCAACCTCTTATCTTCCAAGCAGCACAAAGCTTCGTTTTGAACTCCGTGATGCTTCCGAGACAAGAGAAATAATTCGGCTTCCTTTTGATTCCTGCCCTGCACCAGCCTCAGCAGCTCAACAGCAGCTTGTAATTACTTTACAATTTTAATTCACAATTGGATTATGACGTTCAGGTGACCCATTTTCTACTCCTGGGTGTAAAAATGAGGTTTTTTACACTCCTGTTCACACTCACTGCCAGCCCAAACAGCACCTGGCGTCCTCAAGCCATTCCCAGTGCCAAGGGAATCCCCGGGAGCAGTGCAGGGATACCAGGACCAGAACTTTTTTCCCCCTGGCATAACAGAACCCCAAAGAAAAAATGGAAGCAGCACGGAACAATGGACATCCTGCTGTGCTTTGTTCTGAAAACCTCTGTCAGGGACATCCTCTCCTGGGAGGAGACAGCATCCAGCTGCTAAATCCATGCAGGAACTGGACATGAAGCAGGACAGAGGCACTTTTAAGGAGAAGGGGAGGCAAAGCCACAAGTCCAAACAAAGCTCAGGTGGGCCAGGGGCTCTCAGAGTCAGATCTGGGCTCAATGAAGTCTCACTGAAGGGCTCACATCTTTTTAAGGTCAGAACCTGGGTAATGACATCACTTCCAGAATTTGGTTTTGAACCTCACAGTGCTGAGCACTCTGCCGGTTTTACTGAGCGCCCATCTCAAAATAATATTTACCCCTGGTAATTTCTAGAGCTCAACAATGTGATCCTAAAAGCTCCATTTTCGTGACAACAGGATTAGCAAGGACCTACCTCCAAATAATTCTGGACTCCAACCAGGGCCTGATCACTCTTGGTCTCCATAACCCCACTGCAGAGCAAAACAAACACGATTTATTGATTTGTGTCAACATTCAGGGACTTGACAGAGCCCACCAACAAATCCAGAACTTCCTGGATCTTCCCACAGAACCTGCAGGGACCAAACATTGAGGAATGGGCAGGAAAAGCACCTTATTTGTTACTAAAGTTATTAAAATTAAAATTATTAAAACTAAAAGTGGTTCTTTTCAAGAAGGGATGTTGGAAATAAAATAATCCTTCAGCTGCTCCTCTTTGGACCGGCCCTTGAGACAGAGGCTGACAGGAGAACACGGCAGGTAAATTAAATTAGTTTGAGAGAAAATTATTTTAGGGCCAGGAGTTGGTTACCAGTAACAGGGCAGGACTTGTGAATGCCATAAACTGACCAAACTCTGCTCTCCCTAAACTCTGTTCTCATCCATCCCTCCCTAAACTCTGTTGTCATCCATTCCTTCCCAAATTTTGCCCTCCTGAACTCTGCTCTCTCCAAATCTGTCATCCCAAACTCTGCTCTCCCAGACACTGCTCTCTAAATTCTGCCATCTCAAACTCTGCTCTCATTCCTTCCTCCCCAAACTCTGCCATCCCAAACTCTGCTCTCCCCACTGTTCTCATCCACTCCTCCCCAAACTCTGCTCTCCCAAACCCTGTTCCCTCCAAATTCTGCCATTCCAAACTCATCCCTCTCCAGACTCCATCCCCCAGCCCCATCCCAGCTCCTGCCCTCTCCCATCCCTCCCCAGCTCTCCGCACGTGGCTGGGGGGCAGCGGGGCACGTACCTGTACCTGGTGCCAAAGTACTGAAAGAACACCAGGTACCGGGCAGGGGCACAGAGCATCGCTGGGGCCGGGCGGGACCCCGGGGCACAGCCGGGAATGAGACCGGGGCACACCGGGGAGCGAGCCCGGGACACACCGGGGAGCGAGCCCGGGACACGCCGGGGAGCGAGCCCGGGACACACCCGGGCAGGATCCCGGGAAACACCGGGAATGAGCCCGGAACACACCGGGAATGAGCCCGGGACACGCCGGGGAGCCAGCCCGGGCCGGAGCAGCAGCGGCCCGGCAGCACCGCCCCTTCCCCTGCCTGACACCGCCGCTTCCGCCGGCGGCACGGGGAGAGCGGAACGGGAACGGAACGGGAACGGGAACGGGAACGGGAACGGGAACGGGAACGGGAAGGGGAATGGGAACGGGAACGGGGGAACGGAGCGGGAATGGGAATGGGAATGGGAATGGGAACGGGAATGGGAACGGGAATGGGGGAACGGAGCGGGAATGGGAACGGGAATGGGAATGGGAATGGGAATGGGAATGGGAACGGGAATGGGAACGGGAACGGGAATGGGAATGGGAATGGGAACGGGAACGGGAATGGGAATGGGAATGGGAACGGGAACGGGAACGGGAACGGGAATGGGAACGGGGGAACGGAGCGGGAATGGGAATGGGAATGGGAATGGGAACGGGAACGGGAACGGGAATGGGAACGGGAATGGGGACGGAACGGGAATGGGGACGGGAACGGGGGAACGGAGCGGGAATGGGAATGGGAATGGGAATGGGAATGGGAATGGGAACGGGAATGGGAGCGGGAATGGGAACGGGAAAGGGGGAACGGAGCGGGAATGGGAACGGGAACGGGAACGGGAACGGGGGAACGGAGCGGGAATGGGGGAGCGGAATGGGAATGGGAACGGGAACGAGAACGGGAATGGGGATGGGAATGGGAACGGGAACGGGGGAACGGAACGGGTTGAGGGGGAGCGGGATGGGCTGGGGGGGGTGCGGGAACGTGCTCATGGGGACCGGGGGTGGGCTGGTGGGAGATGGGATGTGATTGTGGGGACCAGGGATGTGCTGGTGGGAGTCAGGATGGGCTGTTGGGAGCTGGGATGTTGTGCAAACATCAAACCCCTCTGGAACCCCGTGGTTCACCTCGGATGCTCCTCAGCTCTCCAGCCCTGCTGCCTGCAACTCAGCTGGATGAAAGAAAATAATAATAATAATAATAATAATAATGTATTGATTTCAGCTAAGAAAACACATAAAGCATTCCCAGAGTAGCTGTAGCTGTCCAGGGCCAGGCTGGAGCACCCAGGGATGGTGGAAGGTCCCTGTTGGTGGCAGGGGGTGGGAACTGAATGATTTTTAAGGTCCCTTCCAACCCAGATCCTGCCAGCACAGGCGTTCCAAGGCTATCCCAATCCATCTAGTTCAGCCTGGAAAGATGTGTAAATAACAGCTGAGGGGAAATGACAGCTCTGGGGACAAAAATAAACCAAGATAATGGTAAAACACAAAGGCCGCAGATGTTCTCAGTGCCTGTAACGTGTGTTTAAAACTCTTTCTAAAGCACTGAACTGCAATATCTGGATGGGCAAGAACCTCAAACCAGCACAAACAGGCACCCAGCTGATGGGTGAAGCAGGGAGAGGCAGAGAAAAGTCCCTGGAGAGAAAAAAATTCCCCTCATGCAAGTCTGAGGTCTGTTTTGAATGGCAAAATCCAGGCCGCTTTCAGGGCACACAATGGCAGCCAGACTCGGTTATAATGGAAGTGATGAATCTCAGCTTTGGAGAGGAGGGCGATTCCTAATCCCTGGCCTTGTGCGGGCAGGAGCAGCTCGCTCCCACCCCTGCTGGTGGTGCCTTAGCATTTTAACTTCTGTATTGTTCACGTGTTTGTAATCCTGCAGTTCTTTAGTGCAGAGCTCTAAACCCCATGTACAGTGTGAGCTGCTGTCTTTATGTTTTGGTCAGACACAGCAATTCCTCTCCAGGCCTGGGGATCAAGGACACTTCACTGCCTCAGGCCCTGAGGAATTTAAATAAAAGTGAGTTAGGGGAGCAGACTTTGGGGTAAATGACTTCATTACCTGGAGCTGTAATTGGAGGATTAAATCTCAATCTGCAAATGGAACAAACTGATAAAAGTGTGAAAACCCGTGACCCGTGCTCCATTTTTGGGTGGGCTTCACCTGCCTTAAATGTACCTGAAAGCTCTTCAATAAATACAACTGCTTTTAATTCTCTTAATTTTGTCTGGCCTCTCTTTTTAGGTAGCCCCAAAAAGGCATCACTGGAAGCACCTTGGGTTGGTTTGACCTCTGTGAAGCCACACGAAACAGAGGCCACAAGAGATCACCCCACCCCTTCTCCTGGGCTGAGGGTTGTGTCAGGGCCAGTTCCTGAATTCCTCAGGACACTCCAACATCTGATAACTCTGTTAAATAACTCAGATTTTTGCTCTCACTCTTGGCTGTGGCTGACAAATCGAGGCTTGGCTACAAGAGCCTGGTCTAGAGGTGAATCTTGGCTGTAATTTGTGTACAAAAATGGCATTAAACACCTCTCATGTCATCACTGTTCCTGTCCACGGCTGAGCTGAGGCCTCTCATGGATTCAGACACCTCTGAACCTGTTGTTTCTTTAGTTTAGGCGTAGGATTTTCTTCAAACACGGCATCCCCACTTCAGGCCCTTCTCTCAGTTCACAGGAAGTTCATCTAAAACCCTCAGTGAACGATGTGGTTGCTGCGTTGTGTCTGTGGTGCTCGGTGGGCGGAAGATCAGGACTAATTAACTTCATTTAGCCACGCCGCCTTTTGTTGCCTGTCCTGTGGCAATCGAGTTCGGCTCAGCCAGCCCCACAAACCCAGATGTGCTCCTTGCCCGGGTGATTCCTGCAGATTTATCTGCAGCAAATCCACCGCCTATGGAAAATTAAAAACGAGATTAAGGAGGGACGGGATTGATGGCAATCCTGCTGCTGCTGCTGCTGGTTATGGGATTGCACCGCTGGGTTGGGTTTGTTCTTCCTGCAGTGCACGCACAATCCTGCCTGGAAATCCTGCCTGGAAATCCTGCCTGGAAATCCTGCCTGGAAATCCTGCCTGGAAATCCTGCCTGGAAATCCTGCCTGGAAATCCTGCCTGGAAATCCTGCCTGGAAATCCTGGAGTGGTTCGGGATGGGGAGTTTAAATTCAGCTATTCCAGCCCTCTGCCCTGAGCGGGGTCACCTGGCACCAGGCCAGTCTGCTGGCCCTGACCTTGGATGTTTCCAGGGGTAGGAACATTTCCAGCCAAACCTCTCTGGGCAATCTTTGACGTTGTTTTAACACCCTCACGATTAAAAAATTCTTCCCTGACATGGCCAGATGCCCCTGAGGTTGTCACAACCCTCCTGAGCTGGTATCACCTGTCCCAAGTGTTTTCTGAGCACCCATCCTCACTCAAATACGAGGAGCAGGCAACATTTTCTTCACAGAAAAGGTGGTTGGATATTGGAATGTGCTGCCCACGGAGGTGCTGGAGTCCCCATCCCTGCAGGATTTTAAGGAAAGACTGGATGTGGCCCTCAGTGCCAGGTCTGGGTGACAAGGTTGAGCTGGGTCACAGGTTGGAGTGGATGGTCGCACTTTAGAAGGGACATTGAGGAGCTGGAGCGTGTCCAGGGAAGGCCAGCGAGGCTCTCAGAGGGCTAAAAATGGCTTTTGAGGAACAGCTGAGGGAGCTGGGTCTGGTCAGGCTCGAGAAGAGGAGGCTCAGGGGGACCCCTGACAGGAGGGGGTGTTCAGCTGGGGCCTGGTCTCTTCTGCCGCGTCTGCAGTGAGAGGGTGAGAGGAAGCTGAGACGGGAAATTCGGATCAGATACTGAAAAACTTGGGGTGCTCCGGCTCTGGAATGGCCGCCCGGGGAGGGGATGGTGGCCCCATCCCTGGAGGAGCCCTGGCTGATGCGGTTTGGGGGTGCTGAGCTCATCTTCGAGCTCTCCCCAGCCGCGAGGATTCCGTGGTTTTGGGGTCCCTGAGGTGCTTCCCAGCCTGACAGAATCCAGGGATCTGAGGAGAGGGGAGGACACACCCCGGGTCACCCACCCGGAGCAGCCGGGGGGGCCGCAGGGGGTCAGGGGGTCAGGGCAGTGTCCGTGCCGTGTCCGTGCCGTGTCCGTGCTGTGTCCGTGCCGTGTCCGTGCCGTGTCCGGTGTGCAGGAGAGGATCAGGGCAGTGTCCGTGCCGTGTCCGTGCCGTGTCCGTGCCGTGTCCGTGCCGTGTCCGTGCTGTGTCCGTGCCGTGTCCGTGCTGTGTCCGGTGGGAGGGAAGCGGTCCGGTTCTGTACTCCGGTTCTGTATGTGGTTCTGCAGGAGGCGGCTCTGCGGTCACGGCTGCTGCGGCGGTGCTGCCGGAGGCGGATCGGAGCCGTGCCGGGGCTGTACCGGGGCTGTACCGGAGGCTGTACCGGGGCTGTACCGAGGCCGTACCGAGGCCGTACCGGGGCCGTACCGGGGCTGTACCGGGGCCGTACCGGGGCTGTACCGGAGGCTGTACCGGGGCTGTACCGGGGCCGTGCCGGGGCCGTGCCGGGGCCGTGCCGGGGCTGTACCGATACTGCGGGAGGCGGGTCCGTTCTGACTCACTGCCGTGCCGGGGCCGTACCCGGGGCTGGGCTGTGGCCGGTGCCGTATCCCCGGTTCTGTGCCGGTGCCGTGTCAGGGCTGTAGCCGGTTCCGTGCCGTTGCCGCGGGAGGCTGGGCTGTACCCGGAGCCGTGCCGGTTCCGTGCCGGTGCCGTGCCGGTGCCGTAGCCGGTGCCGGTGCCTCGGGAAGCCGGGCGGTTCCCGGTGCCGGTGCCGCGGGAAGCCGGGCGGTTCCCGGTGCCGGTGCCGCGGGAGGCGGGCCGGGCCGGGCCGGGGGGCGGGCGCTCCGCTGTCTCGGAGCCGGCGGGCGATGCGCTTCCTCCGCTGAGCGCAGCGCGGCCGAGCCGGCAGGATGACGGTGGAGTTCGAGGAGTGCATCAAGGACTCGCCCCGGTTCCGGTAAGCGCGGGGCTCGCTCCGGGAATGACTCGGGGAGGACGGGAGGACGGGCAGGGCACCGCCGGGCCGCGCCCGGGCAGAGGCAGCGGCCCCGCGGCCCCGGGCCCGCGGATGGGCTGGAGCCGGGGCCCAGCGAGCACAGCCGGGGATGCCTCCGGCCGCAGGCGTTGCCCTGCCGCGCCCGCATCCCTCCCGCATCCCTCCTTCCCGTTCCCCGCATCCCTCCCTGCCGTGTCCCCCATCCCTGCCCGGACTCCGCATCCCCTCCCGTGCTCCGCATCCCTCCCGCATCCCACCCTCCGGAGCCCCACATCCCTCCGGAACCCCACATCCCTCCGGAACCCCACATCCCTCCCGCATCCCTCCCTCCCGCGCTGCGTTCGGGCTCTTGGCAGATGAAAGATGAGGGATTCGTCGCCAGCGCCGGATCCCGTTGGGATCAGGGCGAGCGGGCATCACCCCGCGGGCTCGGCCGGGCGGCGCTGCCTGGAGCCGCCCGCCGAGGAACACACTCATTTTCCATGCGGTCACATTCCCGTCTCTTGGAGGGTGGATTTTTTTTAAATTTTTTTTTTTTTTTAGCGGTTTTTGAAAGAATCTGGGCTGTGACAACAAAGGCTCCGGCTTGGCTGTGCTCTCGCATCAGGCCGCTGTGGAAATGCCCGGGGCTGGAGGGGGAAGGAGCCGCCACGCTCCGGGCGCTGATTGTGGACGGATGGATCGTGTCCATTGTGCCGGGAGCATCCCGGGATGGGCTCGGATGTGCCATCGAGGGAGGAGCGGAGCAGCCGCGGGGAGCGATCCCCGCCGCCTCAGCGCCGTGTCTGCATGAGCGAAACGCAGACAAAAGCCTGCAGGAGAAATTTGGGCTGTGCGTGTGTGTGTGTGCGCGCAGGGGAAAGGAGCCGGCGAACGGGGGGAGCGGGGCTCTGCTTCCTGCAGATATTTCGTGTCGTTCCCTCTCGGAATTTTTTTTTTTTTTTTTTTTGTTACAAAACCCCAGCTCGCGTTTTGTTGGAAGCGCGTTTGGAAGCGATTCCCCGGGCTGCGGGCTCCGTTCGGGCGGTCTGCGGCTGAGGCTGGGCTCGCCGCTTGTGGCTTTGCGCTGGTTTTTGGGGAGCTGCAGGCGACACAAACACCCGGGCGAGCGGCACCTCCTGCGGGCCGGGATGTGGGAAGGGTCCTGCACGTGGCTCCATCGGAATTCCGCAGGGAGATCCCGCTGCTGGCAGGTGATGGGCGCCGTCCGGTGAGGTGACAGCTTTGTCCTGCCCGGGCTGCTGCTGGCGCTTTTCCAGTTAGGTAGGAAACCCTTGCTTTAATCCTCACTTAGCATCAATAAGGATTTACCCACCCTTTCCCCCCCCCCCCCCCGTCACCTCCATTATTATTTAATTTTATTCTATTTTATTTCATTTTTTCGCCTGTCATTCCATCCCATTGTGCCGCAGAGCATGTGAAGCGCTCGGTGGCACGCGGCCAGAGCTGTGACTTCACTGTCCAGATGTCCCACATGGCAGTGACCCTTCTCCTGGTGACGTCAGCCTTGATTGATGTGCTTATTTATTTATTTTGTGGTGCGTCTGTGTGTGTGTGTGCCCGTGCGTGGGCTCGGGGCCAAGTTTCTTAGCATGCAGGCAGCATCATTCTGCTCTGTCTGCTCCGTCCGTAAAAACAAAACAGCTCTCAGAGCTCTCCCTTGGACCTTTATCAAAAGCCACTTATTTAGGCCTGGGATTATGAACTATTTCCCCCCGTGGCCAGACACAGTCGGGCTGTTCCAGGGAGAGCGGGAGATTGGGGCTGGAGGAACGAGCTCGGGTTATGTGCAGCAGGGAGATATTCCAGCAGGGAACACCTCGAATGTTGGGAAATCCTGACGGCAGAGGGGAATGGAAGCGAGCTGAGTTATCCAGACTTTGCACCTCGAATGTTGGGAAATCCTGATGTTAGGAGGAAAAAGAAGCGGCGAGTTGAGTTGTTCAGATTTCGCACCTCGCACGTCGAGAAATCCTGACATTAGAAGGAGGAAGAGAAGGGAAGCGAGTGTAATTATTCAGGCTTTCTCAAAGGCTGCGGGGTTTAGCCTCTTCCTGTATTTTCCTTCCTTCCTTCCAGGCCTTTAATTAGTTCTTTTGTTGTAATTATTTGTTGGGAAGGCAGGAGAAGCTTTGGATGTGTGTAAGGGACGGCGCTGCTCCCACAGGACGTGGCACGCCCCTAAAATATTACAGCTATAAAGAAGTAAAATATCGTGATATGTGCAAAAATAGAGATAAAAATGAGGTGAGAGAAGACTCCATGCTCTCAGCAGAGACTCAGACAGCAAAAATTGAAGTCCTTTGCTGTAGGAAACTTTGTGGAAGAGACAAAAATTTAATCCAGGTTTCGCATCCCAGTGTGGAATCACTCTGCTTTTCCTGCTGCGTCCTCAGAGCCCCTCTGCGCTTCCCACGGAAGGTTTGTGCCATTTTCCCACCTGGATTGATCTCCTCCGTGGAGAGCCTTTGGAACAATCACATTTGTCTTCTGTTTGCCACACACAGGGAAGGGAAAAAAAAACCCTCCAAAAAAAAAAAGAAATTACCCAGGGTGAAGCAACACCGGATTAAACATCTCCCGATAATTAACAATCACCTCCAACTCCGTGCCAAATCCATCCTCAGAACGCCCTCACTGCTCCCTGCTTTATAAATTCCAGTTCCTACAAAGAAAACGATATTTTAAAATCATTTTTTCAGCGTTTTAAATTCCGTGATTGAAAGGTGTCTGACCTCCAGCTTGGCAGATAAAGCTGATTTCTGCCAGGCATCTTGCAGAGGCGTGTCTGCCACTCGGGTAAACAGTTTAATGACCTGGCAGGACCTGTTCTTGCACATCTGAGTGCAGCCCCAGCAGATAACTGTGGCTTTTATCTCCCACGAGGAGGGCTTTGGGAAATCTAGGAACACCTTTTTGGCTCCTCAGGGAGCCTGGAGTGCTGCAAAAAGGAAAAAAAAAAAAAAAAAAAGGACTCGTAGCCATCCTGACCCTTTAAGGAATGGCCTGGATGAGTAAATCTGATCATTTGGGGGATTTTGTGATTCATTCTTAAAAAAACCCCAACAAAATGAAGCCCAGAGGAGCTTTGTCCAACCTCGAAAATTTCCAGGGGTGGAGGAGCCTGGAAGAGCCCAGGCTGGTGGGGCTTGGAGCAAGCTGGGAGGGTGGGAGGTGACCCTGGAGGATTGTTGGGGATCCTCCCAAACCCATCCCATCCCATCCCATCCCATCCCATCCCATGGATCCCATCCCATCCCATGGATCCCATCCCATCCCATCCCATCCCATCCCATCCCATCCCATCCCATCCCATCCCATCCCATCCCATCCCATGGATCCCATCCCATGGATCCCATCCCATCCCATCCCATCCCATCCCATCCCATCCCATCCCATCCCATCCCATCCCATCCCATCCCATCCCATCCCATCCCATCCCGTGGCCCTGTGGCGTTGTCACTCCAGGAACATTCCCAGGGGAAGAAGGAACAAGTGACAGAGGCTGGGCCTCCCCAAAAACCCCAAATTCAGGAACTCCCCAAAGGTTCCTTTGTTTCCATTAGTGACCCTGCTGATGTCACTGCTGTTATTAACGAGGATGATTAATCAGCCCTGCTGTGGAGGCCAGGCTTCCCGGGGCAGGGATGAGCCAGAGCTGCTGGAATCTTCTCCTGAGGAGCCTTTGGGATGGTGAAAATATCCCTGCATGGACGTCCAAGCCTCAGAGCCGCTGAATCTCCCAGACTGAGACAAAATTTGGGAGGAAAACTTCGAAGGCCGAATCCTTTAAAAGGCAGATTTAGCAGATTTTTTTTTTTTTTTTTTTTTTCCAGCAGCAGCCTCTCTCCTGATTGGTCCGGGAGAAAATCTTGGAGAAAAAAAAAAATTCGATTATTTCGCAAGCAAAGCATTCACGGACATGAAAAAAAAAAAAAAAGAATAATAATATTAAAGAATAAAACTCATCATGGCTCTGAGGGTTTGGGATTGAGGTGCCAGCCGGGTCTGGGGGGGCCAGCTCCTGTTCCCCCAGCCCTGGCAGGCTCGTGGCCGTGGATCAGACATCCCCAGGATTTCCTGGAGCGCGGCTTTCATCAGGCTCTGGCCCAGGGATTTGTCTGGCGCTGCCTGCTCCTTGCTGGGGCTCTCCTTAGGCGGGGAAAGGCGCAGGGACGCAGCTCCAGCTCCGGGGAAGAGGCAGGGGATTGGAAAAGTCGCTCGCCGGAGGAAAGGGAAGTGGAAAAACGAGAACGTTTGGGAGGTGTTTTCTAGCTCTGGCCGGGGTGTTTCAAACAGAGAGGGAAGAATTAAAACCCTGAGTCAAACTGATGTGGCTGAGCGTGATAAAGAGGTGGAATTAGGTGAGTTTAGATCCAGCAGAACCAGTCTGAGCGCTGGGTGAATGTGTCAGCAAAGGCCTCTGCAGGGAAAAACATTCAGCGTGATGTGTGCAGCTGACCCTGAACACCAGCACCAGGCAGTTTGAGGGCAGCCAAAGTTATTCACTTGCTACTTAACAGCAGATTGGAATTACGGGACGGCCGGGGTGCTCGTCTGTTGAGCCAGACCCATGTGACAAACGGATTTCGGCATTGATTTGAAATTGGGTTTTGTCACCGAGACACACAAAGCAGTCACACGCAGACAAGAGATTTCCGCAGAGGTCCTTCTGATCCAGCTCCCAGCTGAAAGAGCGGAGAGAAGAGACCCCTTTGTTTATTTTTTACTTTTTATACATTTGTGGGTCTAGCAGAAGATTGGCTTTTTGGGGTTTCCACCCCTCGGCCTCAGTGGCCAGACCAACTGTCAGTTACAATTGTTTTCAGGTTAGAAATGTGCAAACAAAGGACAGAGAATGAAAAACAAAGGATTTGTTTATGTTACACCTGTGGGAAAGGTAGAAAACTGCTCTAATATTGTACAATAACTAAAAAGATCTGACTCCATTTAAGAAAATCAAAAGGCTCAGAAAAACCAGGGTAACAGGTTTTGTTGCACAAGGCTTCTTGTGGAGGCAGGGTCCCCAATATCGCTGACAGGACACCCACACAGAGCCCAGCTCCTGCTCCAGCAGCACCAGGGAGGAGGAACTGTCATAAAAGCAGCTTGAAATTACCTGGATCTGTCCTAATACCTGTCTTTATTTCTTAGCTCTTTATTTCTCCTCTCTTTGCTTCTTATCTCTCTATTTCTTATTTCTCTCTTCCTTATTTCCCTATCCTCTCTTAATCACTGCATCTCTAAAGTCAAAGAGGCAGAGAAAGGGGAGAAGTCAAAGTGAAAATGTCACCCTGGAGCTGCTCCTTCCTGTGGTACCGACCAGGAGACGCTGCCCCGGTTACAGCTGCCCATCCTATGCTTCCAGACCCCAAATATCTCCATGGGAAGCTTTCCCTATGGAATGAGGATTTGTTCCCTCTCCTGGTTTTGTCTGCCATCCTGTCCACCCAAACCCCAAATATCTCTGTAGAAAAATCTCAAATATCTCTGTATGAAGACCCCAAATATCTCTGTGTGAAGACCCTAAATATCTCTGTGGGAAGCTTTCCCCGTGGAATGAGGATTTGTTCCCTCTCCTGGTTTCCAGTATCCAACCTGTACATCTAAATCCCAAATATCTCTGTATGATGACCCCAAATATCTCTCTGGGAAGCTTTCCCTGTGGGATGAGGATTTGTCCCCTCTCCTGGTTTCCAGTCTCCAACCTGTCCATCCAAATCCCAAATATCTCTGTGGGAAGCTTTCCCCGTGGGATGAGGATTTGTTCCCTCTCCTGGTTTCCAGTATCCAACCTGTCCATCCAAATCCCAAATATCTCTGTAGGAAAATCTCAAATATCTCTGTATGAAGACCCCAAAAATTTCTGTGTGAAGACCCTAAATATCTCTGTGGGAAGCTTTCCCCGTGGAATGAGGATTTGTTCCCTCTCCTGGTTTCCAGTATCCAACCTGTACATCCAAATCCCAAATATCTCTGTATGATGACCCCAAATATCTCTGTGGGAAGCTTTCCCCGTGGGATGAGGATTTGTCCCCTCTCCTGGTTTTGCCTCCCACCCTGTCCATCCTAAGGATCTCTTTGTGAAGCCCCTAAATCCATTTTTATGTGAAGCTGGTGAGAGTGGAGCCTGGAGGATCCCGAGGCATCAGAGGCTGATGAAATCCCCTCCAACTCACTCCAGCAGCTCTTTGTTCCGTTTCCCTGCGCTCGGGCAGGGGATGGATCCTGTGCAATAATTCATGTCTGTGATGACAAAGCACCTCCAGCGCTGAGGGATCCATCCTTTCCTCCTGCTGCTTCCTTTGGGGCCGGAGAGCGCGGAATCCCAGCAGCAGCGGGCTGGGAAGGCAGGAGCTGTGCGACAGGAGCCGTCTGCTCACCTTCATCCCACATCCCTGCAGCCAGGATGGGAATTGTTTTGGGGCCTCAGCAGCATCATCCAGCGGAGAATCCTTCTGCCTGGAGGGTTTTCCTGCTTTTCCTGCTGTGCCCGAGCGCTCCCGGTGACACAGCCCGGGTTGAGCCGGGGGTGTGTGCGCAGCTCTGCTCCGTCAGGAGGGCGGTTCAGCCGTGCCCTGTAATCGCTGGATAAGGGATAAAGCGCTGCTAATGTAGGGATCAGGGAGCTGCAAATTCCATTACAGCTCCAGAGTTCATTAAACACACGCTGGAGGATCCTGTGGGGCCCTTTTCCCAGTGATTCTGGGTTTGTGGGACACATCCTGGCTGTGCACAGGGGTGGGATGAGGCTGGAGGTTCCCAGTTTGGTGTCAGGGACAATTCCTGGTTTGTGGGACACATCCTGGCTGCTCAGAGGGGTGGGAATGAGGCTGGAGGTTCCCAATTTGGTGTCAGGGTGATTCCTGGTTTTTGGGACACATCCTGGCTGCTCAGAGGGGTGGGATGAGGCTGGAGGTTCCCAATTTGGTGTCAGGGTGATTCCTGGTTTTTGGGACACATCCTGGCTGCTCAGAGGGGTGGGATGAGGCTGGAGGTTCCCAGTTTGGTGTCAGGGTGATTCCTGGTTTTTGGGACACATCCTGGCTGCTCAGAGGGGTGGGATGAGGCTGGAGGTTCCCAGTTTGGTTTTGGGGTGATTCCTGGTTTTTGGGACACATCCTGGCTGCTCAGAGTTTGGGAATGAGGCTGGAGGTTCCCAGTTTGGTGTCAGGACAATTCCTGGTTTTTGGGACACATCCTGTCTGCTCAGAGTGAGGGAATGAGGCTGGAGGTTCCCTGGTTGGTGCCCGGGCTCAGCAGGGAGCAGCTGGACGCCGGGAAGGGTTTGTGCCCGGGATGGTTTGAGGGGAGGAAGGCTGGGAGCTGTAACCAGAGCTGCACGAGGCGTTTTGGGCTGGCTGCAGCTGTCCCTGGGCTGTCCCCGAGTTTGTCAGGCCAGGCTGTGCCCGGCCACACAGCGCTAGTTTCATAATCAAATTACAAAATCACTTCAATTCCCGAACCCAAACCAACCTGAAACTGGGCTGGAGAAGTCCTGGAGTGCTGTTCTGGAGGAAGGAACAACCCCAGACTTTGGAGTCGGAGGCTGTTCTGAACCAGCACTGGCCCCTTTAAAGCCTGGTTTCATAACTATGAAATTTCAGCCACAGGATGAAATTTTCTTTTTTTTAATTTTTTTTTTTCTTTTTTTGCAGCAGGAAGGCCGCAGAACCAAGAGGGTTTTTTTTCTGGCTTTGCTTAAAATCCACCCAGGCTGCTGCTGTCTGGGAGAGCTTGGTTATCTTTGGGATAAAGAAAAGAGCCCTTGAAAGGGACCTGCAGTCCGAGTCTGGTTGCATTTTGAGGACAGGACAAAATGTTTCTGTGAGCTCGAGGGTTTTCTCTCGCTCCTTTGCTCGCAGCTCTCCTCTCTCTCAGGGCTGGATTGTGATTCCAGGCGTTTGCTGAGTGCAGCTTCCCAAGTGTTTTGTTGGGATTTGTTGGCTCTGCCCAGAGCTGGGCTGGTTCCTATCGAAGGTAAAGCTTTGCTCCAAAAATGAGGGTGGAGGAGAGGAAGTGATAAAAAAACCAGAATGCTCCTGTAGGGGAAGGAAAGAGAACCAGGAGCAGGATTTGTTCCCTCTTTGACAGCAATTCCAGGCTTGGAGAGAGAAGGGAAGGAGGAAACGGGGCCAGAACAGGAAAAATGAGATTTTTTTTTTACCTTTCAGCAGCTTTGTGATTGCTGCTTTCCCGTCTTTGGGGCGCTGCAGAGTTAAAATCGTGGAATGGGCAAGGATTTGAGGGGCAGAATTCCCTGCCTGGGGGGTGTTGGAGCGATGGGAATCGTGTTCCTAAGTCCCGGGCTGTGGGGGGAATTGGGGGTGAATTAAAGGGGAATTGGGGGTGAATTAGAGGGGGATTGGGGGCGAATTAAAGGGGAATTGAGTGTGAATTTTAGGTGAATTGGGGGTTAGTTGGAGGTGAATTAGGTGAATTAGACATGAATTGGGGTGAATTAGAGGTGAATTAGGGGTGAATTCGGGGTGAATTAGGGGTGAATTAGGGGTGAATTAGGGGTGAATTGGGGGTGAACTGGGGGTGAAATCGGGGTGAATTGGAGGTGAATTAGAGGGGAATTGGGGGTGAATTGGGGGTGAATTAGAGGTGAATTAGAGGTGAATTTGGGGTGAATTAGAGGTGAATTGGAGGTGAATTAGAGGTGAATTTGGGGTGAATTAGAGGTGAATTGGAGGTGAATTAGAGGTGAAATTGGGGTGAATTTGGGGTGAATTAGAGGGGAATTGGAGGTGAATTAGAGGTGAATTAGAGGTGAATTAGAGCTGAATTAGAGCTGAATTGGGGCTGAAGCACAGACTGAGCTGCAAGGGACCCACGAGCACCCTGCAGTCCCACTCCCAGCCCCGCAGGAGCTCCGGGCTGTGTCTGCCCCCCTCCCTCTCGGCAGGACCCCCCAGGACAAGGCAGCAGCGCCGGGATAATGAACAATCCTTGCTGCACGGATGCAGGCTGATCTCCTGCAGCTCCACTGCATCCGTGCAGCTGCAGCCAGCCTGGGCCCCGGCCCCTGTCCTGCAAACCCAGGGACACAAATTCCCCCAAGGGTCAGGGCAGCGCCGAGCCAGCCCCGCGTGTGGCTGCGGGAGCTGGTTACTCCTCACTGCTCCCCAAAGCAGCAAGTGAAGCAGGAGAATTGCCCCTGCACAGCTCCTGGGAAGGGATCCCGGGCTTTTCCCCGGGTGGGTGCTTGCTTTGGCGTTTTGGGGAGGGTTGGTGTTGAAGCAGCGCATCCACAGGTCGCTTTGTTTCTGATTATTTCTGCGCGTCGCCGTCTCCTCCGGCCGCTGTTTTTGTAAAGGACAAGAATTCAGCTCAGAGATTTTGATTAACAGGAAGGAAAGACTGGGGAAAAAAAAAAAAAAATAGAAATAAAAAACGCTGGAGAGGCTGTAGGTGTGTTCTGAACCCGCGGGGCGTGAGGTTAACCAGACAAACGCGGCGTGGGACGTTCTCAGAGCCTCCCACGCCGCAGCTCCTCGCCTCGCTTCACCTCCTCTGCAGGAAAAGTCGACTTGGCCTCCTCTCCTTGAGGGAAGGGAGAGCGTTCTGCTGTGTGGGAATTCCAGAAAATTCTCAAAAATCTTGTGCACGCAGGCCCAAATACAACAACAACAACAACAAAGAATACAGGGTTCCACCTGTAAAAAAAAGCTTCCAAGTTTAGGGACCACGAGTGAAAATGTGAGTTTGTAGTTTAGACAAAAATACATGAAGCTGAGTAGCGGAAAGTTTTAGAGTTTAAAGTTTAAGATGCAGAAGCAGTTATAAAGGTTTGTGTGTCTTGAGATGATTGATCAAGAGAGTCCAGACGTGCAAAGCAAATTAATTAGGGATTGGTGTGCAAGTAAAAACATTCTTTGTGGCAGGAGTTTATTGGCTAATTAACCTTTGAAACACCTTGTAACTCGTGGTGTGGTGACCCCTGAGCGAGGACTTTCAGCTTGAGGTGAAGATTCTCGCCCTTTGGTGAGACTGCAGCAATGAAAAATGGTTTAAAGCATCTCGAAGTTTCTCTTAAAATCCCGGCGCTGCTGCTCGGGTGGAGCTCAGCATCGCTGATGCTGCTGCAGGAAAGGGGGAGCCGGGGGGGTTTTCTTGTTCTCCTCAATTCCCTGAGAGTGCAGGCAGGGACAGGGACAGGGACAGGGACAGGGACAGGGACAGGGACAGGAGAGGAGAGGAGAAAACGGCCTCAGCTGCACCAGGGGAAGGTGACAGCGATGCCTTGAGAAGGCTGAGCTGAAATAGAGACTGGGCAGAGCTGGAGAATAAAGCAGATATTTACTGAAAGGCCTTTAAGGTACACCTTGGGCAGGACAAGAGCAGGGCTGCACCCAAGGTGGAGGCAAAATGGGCACAAAATGGGCACAAAATGGACACGAAATGAGCACAAAATGGACACGAAATGGGCACAAAATGGACACAAAATGAGCACAAAATGGACACGAAATGGGCGCAAAATGGGCACAAAATGGGCGCAAAATGGGCACAAAATGAGCACAAAATGGACACGAAATGGGCACAAAATGGGCACAAAATGGGCACAAAATGGACACAAAATGGACGCCCGGTCACCAGGTCTCACACTTTTATAAGTTTTGCTCCATTTGCACATTGGGGTTTAGTTGTCAATTCCAGCTCCAGGTTATCCAGTCCCATCCTTGTTGTTCCTCCCTTCAGCCACCTTTGTTTGTGCTTTTGGGCCTGAGAGTTGTACTCGATGTTTTTGGTATCCATGTGGAACAGGATTTGTTCTGTGCCCTGCTGTGTGCAGAGCTGAGTGACGCTGAGTGTGAGCTCAGAGCTGCACCCTGGGCACCACAGAACCTGAAACACAGCGAAGATAAAACTGAAGGCGTCAGTGGGCTTCAGGAGGAATTTCTCTGTGGGAAGGGCTGGGCAGGCACTGGAGCTGTTTGGAGGTGTCCAAGGAAGGTTTGTGACCGGGTGGGGACAGCTCGAAGCTTGGTGGCCTTCAGGGCTTTCCCACCCGGGGGTTCTGTGACCCCGGGGTTGGGTGACCCCCGCGTGTGCTCATCCCACACATTCCGGCGGGATCCTTCCTCATTCCAGAGGACTGCAGGGCTGATGGCACAGCTCACGGGTGGCGGCGTCCCGGAGCTCAGCCCTTAAACAAGCATCGAGTGGCACCGTCTAAACAGATTCTATCGTGTCAGGGAGCGAGACAATCCTTCCCCGCGCCCCCGGGCTGCTCCAGCGCGCTCCGGCGGCGCTCGATCCTTCCCGTTCCCTTTGGGAAACGCCGCTGCTCACGGCACCGGCGCGTGGCAACGCGTGCGGGAACGCAGGTGGGGCAGGAATCTCCCGAGGAGCCACGGCCTTTTGTTACCCTGGTTTTTCTGAGGTTTTTAAAAGCCTTTTGAATTTCATAAATGGAGTCAGATCTTTTTAGTTACTGTAGAATATCGGAGCAGTTTTCTACCTTTTTCCCACAGATGTAGCATAAACAAATCCTTTGTTTTTCCATTCTCTGTCCTTTGTTTGCATGTTTCTAACCTGAAAACAATTGTAACTGACAGTTGGTTTAGCCACTTGGCTGAGGGGTGAAAAGCCCCAGAAGCCAATCTTCTGCTAGACGCACAAAAGTATAAAAAGTAAGAAATAAAACAAAGGCTCTCTCCGCCCTGTTTCAGCTTTGAGCTGGATCGGAGAAGGACCTCTGCCCTGCGAAAATCTCTTGTCTGCGTGTGACTGCTTTGCGTGTCTCGGTGACAGCCCTTGGGGCTTTGCGCCCGTTCTCGCTCCGTTCCGGCTCCGGGGCGCGCGGCTGCTTCCCACGGCTCGGCCTCTCCGCCGTCTCCCCGCTTTGTTCTCGGCTAAGGGAGGAACTCCCCAAGTTCCTTGGCTCTCCTGGCAGCCATCGGCTCGGTGCCAAGACACTGATAGGTGTCTTCAGCCGTTCCTCGGGAAAAATAGCTGCTCTCTGTCGGGGTGCCTGCCCAAAAATCCCACCCAAATCGTTCCGTGCTGAAGGGAGAGCACCAGGCTTCTCCGTGCGTTTTTGGGGTGCTGCAGCAGGGGCGTGGGACCTGTCCCTGCGCTGTGAGCGGCTCTGCTCTTTTGGTTTTGCATTATTTTCTTCTTTTGTTGGAACCTTTTCGCTTTTCTCAAGACGCGCTCGGCCGCGCCGTCTGGCAAAGTCATTTAAAGCCATTTTCTGTGGGGTGCTGGACGCCCTGAGAGGTGTTGGAACAACCCTCACAGAGCTGGCTCTTGGAGAAATCCTTGGAATTTCTTGGAGAAATTCGACAGAGAACCCCTCTGCCCTTGGGATGGAGGAATTTTAAAGCCCACAGTGGGATTCCTGGCACAGAACCTCGTGGGGATTTCCTGTTCCCTGCTGGTTTTACCACAGCTTGCACCAAAACAAAATCTCGGTTCCGCTGCTCTGGATCCACCACGGGGCTCTGGGGAGGAGGGAGCCGGATCCACCTGCCCTCTCCAAAGCCTTTGTTTTGAACTGAGGTTCCCCTTTCCACCCCCTGACAAACCAGCCGCGGAAATCCAGCAGAGCCGTCCTTGCCCTGCTTCCCTTTCCCCCGGGATTTGGGAAGCTGCTCAAGCCCCAGGGGGCACAATTAGGAAATAATTAGCGGAAACATCTGTCAGGATTTCCCCTCGGGGCCGCAGCGAGGGGTGGTGGAAATGGAAATGGAAGTGGAAATGGAAATGGAAATGGAAATAATGGAAATGGAAATGGAAATAATGGAAATGGAAATGGAAATGGAAATGGAAATGGAAATGCCTCCCAGCGCAGGTTTTCCCCCTCTGTTTTACACCCAGAGCTGGGCCTGGAGAAATCCAGCTGCTCCTGGAAGGTTTGGCTGGGAGTTGCCGAAGAGAATCTGGAGGGGGAGGAAAAAACCCCATCATCATCAGATCCATGACATAAGGAGTGCATTAGGAGGGCTAAGGAGGGATTTCATCCTTAAGCCATTAAATCCTGGAGTAATTGAGGTTGGAAGAGACCTCTGGAGGTCATCTAATCCTGGTGACCTTCCCCAAGTAGCTCCTCGATGCTGCAGGAACTTGGGCTGGCTGTCACGGGGAAAAAACAACAAAAAAACGACAAAGCCCCCTCGGTAAACTCAAATACCTGCTTCAATTCCAGTTCCAAATTCTCGAACAGAAACGTCCATTAGAATTATTAGAGTTAAAATCCGAAACGATTAAAAACCGAAACGATTAAAAACCGAAATTATTAAAATGAAAAAAAACACTGAAGAGAAAAGAGAGGAAGCACTGGGAGTTTTGTGTGCAGGGAAAAAAAAATCCCCTTATCACACCTCCTGAAAACTGCCAGGGTTTTTTGGTGTTTTTGGGTTTTTTTTTGCTAAATATTACTTAAAAAAAAAAAAAAAAAAAAAAGTCAACTGAACACACCAAGCAACCAAACTCCGAAATCTTACTCATCTTGCCTCAAAGCCTTGTCTAAACATCCACCTCCAGCGTCTCAGGGAAGGGTGGGAGCTGTACAGTGACATTTAACGTGTTCCACACGGGGTTTTGTGGAGCTCTGCAGAAACCAGAAACGCTCCGAGCGCTGCTGCCAAAGCCAGAAATCTCTCCACCTCGGAGAAAAGCCGGCTCAGGGGTCGCGTACCTGCTTAAAGATCTGTGAAAAATGGGGAAAACACAACCCCAGGTGCCAAGGGATGTCCGGGAAGGGGAAAATCAGGTTGGGGCATTGCGAAGAGAGAGGGTTTGGGTCTGGTGGCTCCTTGGAGCTCTGTGGGAGAGGAGCTGGAGCTGAGGGATTTGATGAGAAATTCAAATGTTTGAGCGATCCCTGAAGGGAAGAGGGGATTTTTCAGCAGGGCTCGTAAAGCCAAACCAGAGAGAATAAAACAAGGAAGAGAGGGACGGGTTCGGTGTCACAGAGGGACGGGTTCGGTGTCACAGAGGGATGGGTTTGGTGTCACAGATGGATGGCTTTGGTGTCACAAAGGAACAGTTTTGGTGTCACAGAGGGATGATGTCACCCAGGGACGGTTTTGGTGTCACAGAGGGATGGTTTTGGTGTCACAGAGGGATGGTGTCACAGAGGGACGGTTTTGGTGTCACAGAGGGACGATTTTGGTGTCACAGAGGGATGGTTTTGGTGTCACAGAGGGATGGTTTTGGTGTCACAGAGGGACGGGTTCAGTGTCACAGAGGGATGGTGGCACAGAGGGACGGTTTTGGTGTCACAAAGGGACGATTTCAGTGTCACAGAGGGACAGTTTTGGTGTCACAGAGGGATGGTTTTGGTGTCACAAAGGGACGATTTCAGTGTCACAGAGGGACAGTTTTGGTGTCACAGAGGGATGGTTTTGGTGTCACCCAGGGACGGTTTTGGCATCACAGAGGGACGATTTCGGTGTCACAGCATCCCAGTTTCTGCTGTTCCACGTGGGTTTTTCCTGCAGGAAACTCTCTCCTGCTGCCAGGATCCCACTGGCACAGCCGCCCACGTCTGCACGGTGCCATCTGCGGAGAGATTTTAGTCAAGATTAAAAATCCAGCTTATTCCATTATCCCGGAGCAAAACCAAGAGACCCCAACCGCTGGAAAAAAGCTCTTTATTACCATTCCTCCATTAAGGAATTGGTGGGAGGGAAAAAAAACCATTTTATCTGAAGGACAGGGACATTTTAATGATGAGTTAAATCCTCTCCACACTCCTGAGCTCACCAGAGGGGCAGTAAATTAATTATTCCTTACAAAAGCTACCAGGTGAGGTGATAAAGCAGTTCGGTTTTGATTTTCTTTCCGTGACCTCAATACCAGTGGCTTTAAGGTTATTTTTTTTTTTACAGCCTGTTTTTCACCTGGCTTTCTCCCACTTGCTCCAAAGCGCAGTGTGAATTTTGGGGCGAACCAGCAATTTCCAGAGGGTGGGAACCAGCGGGGAATGGGGATGTCTGGAAGGGGAAGCGGGAGGAGAGCGGAGAGATTCGGGAATTTCCCGTTTTCGGGCTGCTGGGGGCGGCTGAAAGGACGGGTCGCAGGAACGATCATTCCCGCAGCAGCGCCGGCGGATCGGATCCGGCTGGAATTAGCACAGCGCTGGCTATAAATAGATTTATCTGGGCCAGAGCACAGCTCAGCTGTTTCCGCCAGAGTCACCTCCAAACAAAGCAGATCCTGCCTAAACCCGTCCCGGGGGCTGACGGAGCACTTCTGCCCCGGGGATGTTCCAGGAGGGTTTTAGGGATGATCCCAGCCCTGGTTAATACAGATGGAGTGAGCAGCGGGATGTTCCCTCATCTCAAAGGGTTCTTCCCGGGATGGGGCCAGTTTTAATTGGTGGGGTTGGAGGGGCTCTGATTGCCAGGCCGTTAGGATCTGGTTTGGTTTCTCCGGTCTCACAGAGTCTCAGGGCGGCGCTAAATGATCAGATTTTAGGAGTTATGGGTGTGCACGTTAAGGTATATAGGAATGTATGAGGGGCACATGCATAGGATATAATTATAACATTATATATTATAATGTAGATGATAATATAAACTAGTATATAATTATACTAGGTACTATATACAATATATAATATATATATTCTATAATATAGTACATATAATATAATATATAATATAGTGGATATCATATGTTATATATATTATATAGTATATATTATATGTATTATATTATATATTATATATTATATATTATAGTATATAGTATATACTACATAGCTCATAGCACATAGCATATGGTATATAGTGTATATATTAGATATAATATTATACATTATACATTATACATTATACATTATACATTATACATTAAACAGGAAAGGTATACAAATATATAAAAATATAATAATAACCATATTTATATTTATATATATTAATATGTATTTTTATATAAAAATATGTCCTGTATAGTATATAGTATAGAGTATATAGAGTATAGAGTATATAGTATAGAGTATAGAGTATAGAGTATAGAGTATATACTATATACTCTATACTATATACTATATACTAAATAAATGAAAGGTATAAAATAGTGCATAGATATAATACTATATATATAATTATATATATATATAATTTTTTATATATAGTATATACTATATCAATATCTAGGAAAGACTTATAAAAGAAAAGGCAAAAAAAAAAATCCTCACAGCATCAGGGATGTTCCCTTGGTTAATCTTTGGAATGGGATTATCAGACCAGAAGGGCGGAGAAAAGGCTGAGCTGCCACTTCCCGAGGCTAACGAGGCCTCTGTTAATTAAATCGAGAGCAGCCCCAGGAGCTGATGTGGATGGGAAGATATCGAGGGGGAGAGTCACAGAAAAGTCTTGGAATGGGATTTTGGGAGCAGCAGCTTGGAGAAGCAGAGGGATTCAAACCTAAAAACACAGAATAACTTTGGATTTGGGCTCTTCTAAGCCTGTGCTCACACCTAAAAACACTGAATAATTTTGGCTCATCTCAGCCTGTCCTACATCTAAAAACACCGAGTAACTTCAGTCTTTGGCTCATCTAAGCCTGTCCTACACCTAAAAACACCGAATAACTTCAGTCTTTGGCTCATCTAAGCCTGTCCTACACCTAAAAACACTGAGTAACTTCAGTCTTTGGCTCATCTAAGCCTGTCCTACACCTAAAAACACTGAGTAACTTTAGTCTTTGGCTCATCTCAGCCTGTCCTGCACCTAAAAACACCGAGTAACTTTGGCTCTTCTCATCCTGTGCTCACACCAAGGTGTTTAAAGGGTTTGTGAAGCTTAGGGTGAATGGAATTAAGCAGCACTGCCTCAGACAAAACCGATTATTCGGTCCCAGCCCTCTTTTCTCAGCGCACACGCTTTCATTTCTGCCTGCTCTGCCCTCCCCGCTGCACGTCCCGAGCAGGACGGTGTCTGCAGAGGTTTCCTCCCGCTGCCAGAAGAAATAAAATCCTTGGATGAGGGGAAGGAGGGGGCTGGCTTTGGCCTGGGCTCTGCAAACGCCTTTTCTCCGCTCTTCCCACTCCCTTTTTCTCCTCTGATTCACCAGGAAACCACAAAGCAAGCTCGGGGCTGGGCTGGATTTGGGATTGTGAATGTTCTCGGGGATTTTGGGTTTTTTTCCCAGATATTCGCTTCCACCCCCACCAGCCTCGGTCTCCTCCCTTCACCCAAAAAACTCCCAGGAGTGTCAAAACAACCAAAATCTTGGGTTTAATTACCTGGTGTTTAATTAGCAGCACTGGGAAATGGCAAATGGACAATGGGATAATGGGAAATGGGATAATGGGAAATTGACGATAGACAATGGGAAATGAGATAATTGGAGATGGGAAATGAGAAATGGGAAATGAGAAATAGGAAATGGACAATGGGAAATGGGAAATGGACAATGGGAAATGGGCTAATGGGATAATGGGAGATGGGAAATGGACAATGGGATAATGGGAGATGGGAAATGAGAAATAGACAATGGACAGTGGGAAATGGGAAATGGACAATGGGAAATGGGATAATGGGATAATGGGAGATGGGAAATGGACAATGGGAAATGGGATAATGGGATAATGGGATAATGGGAGATGGGAAATGGATGATAGAAAATGGGAAATGGGATACTGGGAAATGCGAAATAGACAATGAACAATGGGAAATAGGATAATTGGAAATGGGAAATAGGAAATGGGAAAGTGGGAATGGGCAATGGACAATGGGATAAGGGGAGATGGGAAATGAGAAATAGACAATGGACAGTGGGAAATGGGATAATGGCAAATAGGATAATGGGAAATGGGGAATGGACAATGGACAATGGGAAATGAGAGATGGGAAATGGGAAATGAGAAATAGACAATGGACAGAGAACAATGGGAAATGGACAGTGGACAATGGGATAATGGGAGATGGGAAATGAGAAATAGACAATGGACAGTGGGAAATGGGATAATGGGAAATGGGGAATGGACAATGGACAGTGGGATAATGGGAGATGTGAAATGGGAAATAGGAAACGGGAGATGGACAATGGACAGTGGGGAATGGGAATGCCAAGGCCAGCATGGGAAGGCCCAGCCTTGGCAGGGGATCAGGGAATCTCACGGAGCAGCAGGAGCGTGGGGACGCAGCCAAGGGAACAGAGCCGCAGTGTGGGGCGACAATGCAGCTCCTGTGCCACGAGGGAGAGCCTCGTCCCTGCGCCACGGCAGCTCAGAGCTCGCCGGGGACCGCGGACGAGCAGCCAGCAGGGCAGGGTGAGCCCCTGGCCCGGGACAGAGCATTCCCTGTGCCCCTGTGCCCGGGACAGAGAGCATTCCCTGTGCCCCTGTGCCGGGACAGAGCATTCCCTGTGCCCCTGTGCCGGGACAGAGAGCATTCCCTGTGCCCCTGTGCCGGGACAGAGCATTCCCTGTGCCCCTGTCCTGGGACAGAGCATTCCCTGTGCCCCTGTCCCGGGACAGAGCATTCCCTGTGCCCCTGTGCCCGGAACATGAGCATTCCCTGTGCCCCTGTGCCCCTGTGCCCCTGTCCTGGGACAGAGCATTCCCTGTGCCCCTGGCCCAGGACAGAGCATTCCCTGTGCCCCTGTGCCCGGAACAGAGAGCATTCCCTGTGCCCCTGGCCCGGGACAGAGCATTCCCTGTGCCCCTGTGCCCCGGGACAGAGCATTCCCTGTGCCCCTGTGCCCCGGGACAGAGCATTCCCTGTGCCCCTGTGCCCCGGGACAGAGCATTCCCTGTGCCCCTGTGCCCCGGGACAGAGCATTCCCTGTGCCCCTGTGCCCCTGTGCCCCTGTCCTGGGACAGAGAGCATTCCCTGTGCCCCTGTGCCCCAGCTCTGGGAACAAGAGCGCGTTTGGGAGCGTTTGTGCCGGAGCCAGGGGACATCGGCGCTGCCACCATGGGGACACCTGGCACTGCCCTGCCCCTCCCAGTGGCACCTCCGCGCCAGCCCCCACCACAGCACCCTGCTGGCTCCGCGCTGGGTCCCCGGGGATGAGGAGGGGATGAGGAGGGGATGAGGAGGGGATGAGGAGGGGATGAGTGAGGAGGGGATGAGCAGGGGATGAGGAGGGGATGAGTGAGGAGGGGGTGAGCAGGGAGCTGAGCCACCACGAGCGGTGCCCGCGGTTCTGGAGCACAGAGCGGCTCAGGAAGCAGAGCCGCGGCTCCTCTTTGGCTGCCAGGACGCAGAACCGGAGCTGAGGGCTGCAATCCCGGCTGGAATAAATCAGCAGCTTCACGGATGAGGCGAAACTCTGCCCTGGAGAGGCAGCAAAAGCATTTTTATCTTATCTCCTCCCACTTCTCTCTGCTACCCCACCCCGCATCGCTCCCTCAGCCCGCTCCTGCCTTGCAGCATCCCCTGCTTTTGTCCTCTGACTGCTCCCGTGGCTCCTGAGATCCCTCTGCATTCCAGCTGGAAGTTCCAGGCACGCAGGCTCCGGATATTTATTCCCAAATATCCTCCCTGCCAAGCTCTGTGCGCTCCGTGTGGGGCAGGGCGAATATTTAGGAATAAAACAAAGCGTTCTCCCCAGCAGTCACATCCCAGACTAAACACAATCCTCACTGGGTCGGATTTCCCAGAAGGTTTTTTGCCAGCGGTGGGATTTTTTTTTAATCCCAAAACAACTTTTCTGTGGAATTCCAGCGAGCCACGAGCCCCGAGTTTTTTACCAGCAAGGTGCAGGGCCGCCCTCTTTTGCATCAAACCGATTTGCTTTTGAATTAAAATCCTGTTTAATCCCCACCGAGGTCCTCTGATTTGAGGTGGGGATCGGTGTCCAGGCCTGCAGGGTTCAACTTGGCGCTTGTAGGGTGTGATTTGATAAGGGCTGGGTTTAAGGGGAGGACATTGCCCGGCGGATTCTGCAATTCCTCAGCCACCCACGGCCTCTGCTCCCCTCGGGCTCTGAATTCAGCCTGGGGAGAGGAAAAATAAGAGGAAAAAAACACGAGAGGAAGGAGGAAAAGAGAGGGGGAAAAAAAAAAAGAAAAATGGAGAGGCAGCAGGGAAAGGAAAAAAGAAAGTAAGAGATAAAGTGAGAGGCAGAAGGAAAAGGGAAAAAGAAGAGAAAATAGGAAAGAAACATAAGGGAAAAGAGGAAAATAAGGGCAAAACAGAGAAGCAGCAGGAAAGAGGGAAAAAAATAAGAAGAAAAACTAAGGGAATAACAGAGAGGCAGCAGGAAAAGAGTAGAAAAATAAGAGAAAAAATAAGAGGAAATGGAGAGCAAGGAAGGCAGTAGGAAAAGAGGAAAAATAAGAGGAAAAATAAGGGGAAATGGAGTAGAGGCAAGCAGGAAAAGAGGAAGGAAAAAATAAGAGAAAAGTGAAAAACACAAGGAGAAACTGAGATGACCAGCAGAAAAGAGAAAAGTAAGAGGCAAAAAATAAGGGGATAACGGAGAGGCAGCAGGGGAACGCCCCGAGAAAAACTATGGGGAAAAATAAGGTAAAAAACAGTGGAGGACGGAAGAAGAAAAGAGGAAAAAGAAAAAAAAACCGGAGAGGTGGCGGGGAAAGAGAAGAAATAAGCGAAAAGAGGGAAAAAGAGGAGCGGAGCAGGGCAGGGCAGCCGTGCCCTCCGTCCCTGCTGGCTCCGGTTTCCGCCAGAGCTGCTCCCAATCTAGGTCAGGCTTAGTCTGGAGCCTTGGACTGAGCTCCGAGCCGTGCCTCGGCAGCGCCGGAGGCTCGGGAATAAACCCCGGAGCAATTTCGGGGCGCTGCCTTTCACCCGGAGCCGGGCTGGCCCCGCGGGGATGGGCTCGGTCCCGGGGAGCGCAGACAGCCCCGCCCTTGGAACCTGGCGTTCCCGGCGTTTATCCCGGGCTCGGCGGTGAGCTCCATCCCGAGGAACTGCACAAATGCCGGGGTTTTTCTTGGAAGCCAGCGGGGGATGCGGGAATTCCCTTCCCCGCAGCAGCCAGGCGGGAATTGGGGACAGGGATAAAGGGAAAAGGGATGTGGGACAAGGATTGCCTTTCCCAGGAATCCAGAGGGATAAAGGGAACCTGGAAACAGGGATAAAAGGGAAAAGGGATGTGGGACAAGGATTGCCTTTCCCAGGAATCCAGAGGGATAAAGGGAAAAGTGATGTGGGGACAAGGATTGCCTTTCCCAGGAATCCAAAGGGATAAAGGGAACCTGGAAACAGGGATAAAAGGGAAAAGTGACGTGGGGACAAGGATTGCCTTTCCCAGGAATCCAGAGGGACCAAAGGAACTTGCTCAGGAGCTCAGGGTTTGGAACAGTGGAGGGGCATTCCCTGATTTCCAGACCCGGATCTCCTCTCCCAAGGGTGGGAAAAGCAGGATTTCACCCTCCTGGTGCTGGATGCGGATTTTCCCGTTGATGCACAGCCAGAGGCAGGAGCAGGGGACAGGGATAAAAGGAATAAATAATGCAGGGATTCCTGCTTTTCCCAGGAATCCAAACCTGCTTAAGAATTTGGCAACGATGGTGAGAGGAGAGAGCAGGCTCGGGAATCCCTGATTTTCAGACCCGGATCTCCGCTCCGAGAAAAAGCAGGATTTCACCCTCCTGGTGCTGGATGCGGATTTTCCCGTTGATGCACAGCCGGGGAAGTGAAGCTCCTGCCCACTTTGACATTTTTCTCTTTTTTAGCTCGTTGCTCTTTGAGCTCCATCAGCGGCTTCAGGGGGAACCGAAAATCTCTAATTTCTGTTCTTTATCTCCTGCTCTGGTCCTCGTGGCTCCCTTCCGGCTCAGGAGATCCCTCAGTTCGGATTTGCTGCCCTGGAAGGGAATTTCAGCGTTACTGCACTCACTGCTCTTCCCAGTTTTGATCCAGTTTTTCCCTGATCTCGCTGTTGAAAGTGAAAGGGAACAGAGAGCCAGGGCTGAGGATTGGGATCGCTGGGAATGGGATGTGGGAGCCTGCTTCGATTGGAAGCTGGGGCTGGAATGCTTTGGAAGTGGTGGCAGGGCACAGGGCAGCGCCTGGCCCGTGTGTGGGTGCTTGGGAGGAGCAGGAAAATCCCCTTTTCCCCAGTTCTGGCTGGACTCTTCCGACAGGAATCCAGTTTAAAACCGGGCCCAGGGCTCGGGGGTTTTTCCTCTTTGACGTCCAAGTCGAGCCCCATTTTTGTGTTTAATTCCTTAATTCCTCGCCCCGAGCCGTGAGCTGTGTGTGACACACCCGGCTCCATCCAGGCGTCCGGGGACATTTGGATTCGGGAGCGGCTGGGACTCCTGGAGGGAGCTCTGATCCAGGATTGATCCAGGATTTCCCTTCCCAAATCCTCTTTTCCCAGGTGAGCTGGGGAGGCTGCGCTGCTGTTTTATGTCAATTCCCAGCTTCTTTTCTCCCTAAACTCCAATGTTATCCCGAATTTCCTCACCCTCACACACCTGTGGCTGCACCCTGAGCGCTCCTGGGCCATTCCCAGAAGGGAAAAAAAAAAATCCATGGAATTCACGGCAGGATGGGGCTGCCATGGATACTGTCACCATGGTGACATTCCATGGGAAAGGGAAGGAAAGGAAAGGAAAGGAAAGGAAAGGAAAGGAAAGGAAAGGAAAGGAAAGGAAAGGAAAGGAAAGGAAAGGAAAGGAAAGGAAAGGAAAGGAAAGGAAAGGAAAGGAAAGGAAAGGAAAGGAAAGGAAATGAAAGGAAAGGACCTGAAAGGAAGGGAAAGGAAAGGAAAGGAAAGGAAAGGAAAGGAAAGGAAAGGAAAGGAAAGGAAAGGAAAAAGGAGCAATTGTGGGCTCAGGAGCTCTCAGATCCATGTTTAGGGAGGTTCATAATCGATTCAAAACCACCCAAAAATCCTCAGGAGCGACCTAAAAATCCCGAGAGTGGCTTTCACCTCGTTTTACCTCCCAGAACAGCGTCTGGCAGAAGACAAAGATACGGAGGTGGAGCTTGAAAAAAAAAATCCCCAAAATTCATCCCCTTCCCCTTAAAGGAGCCGTTTTTATTTGAATTTCTGGAGGAATCTGGGACAGCCGGCGGTGCCTTTGTCAGGCTGCTGGGAGAAGGAGCTGGATGCTGGGAACAGCTCAGGGGAGCTCCAGAAATCCCTCCTGTTCCAGCCGGGAGAGGCGTTCATGGGAACACAGGGAGGTTTGAGGGTTGGGAGAGGCACAAATCAGCCGGAGCTGGCAGAGGAGATCTCCGGAAATGTTCCTGCTCCCGCTGCAGGGATTTCTGCCCATGGAGTGGCCGGGAGCTGGCTGGGATCCCGCCGGGATCCCACCGGGATGGGCTGGAGCTGCCCCGGGGGAGCCTCGGGAAGGGAGAAATCTCAAACGTGCTTTTTAGCATGGTTTTATGTGTCATTTTAGAGGCCGTGTGTGTAAGTTTTTGTCCAATTTTCTGCGTGATTTTTCCCGTCGAATTTTCTAATTTTTTTTTTCTTCTGCCTGGTTTTCTTCATAATTTTCTGCCTTTTTTTTTTTCCTATTTTTTGCCTGATTTTTTTTTTCCCTGTTTTTTTTTTTTTTTTTGCCCTTTTCTGCCTGACCTTCTGTTTAACTTTCTGCCCGATTTTCTGTCTAAACTCTGATTTTAGGGACCGACCCAGCCCTCCCTCGCTGGATTTCACCCCCTCTCACCTGCAGGAAACCCCTGTGCTTTCCTGCACCCTCAAACCCCTCCGTCCCTGCACGATGGTGCCAGAATTCCCCCGCCAGAAAAGCGAACAAAACCTCGAACATGCCGAGGAAAACCCAGGTTTTGATGACTTTAATTAAGCCAGCTCTGACGGCTGGGCGGGCGAGTGCCCGCTTTTAGAACACTCAGTGGCGGCGATGACAATTTTTATTTTGCTCTCCGTCTCCCGGCGGTTTGCCAGAGGTGACTGAGCGATTTTAGGTCGGGTTTATTGCTTTTTAATCCCCGTTTCTGGGGCTGGATTTCTGCTGCGCTTGGTGTCGGCTGGCAAAGAAGGGAGGAATGCCGAAGCAAAGCACCGGAGGGACAAAAAGCGGGAAAATGCAGGCAGGAAAATCTCCGGGAGTGGCTGCTGAGTGCCCGGGCTGTGGGAAAAGGGGATTATTTAATGCTGGATTTATCCGTGGGATGCTCACGTGGGGAGGGATGTGATGGATTCAGGGATCCCAGCTCTGATCGTTGCTGCAGCCACCGCTGCTCTTGGGGCTGGCACAGGAGGCGGTGAAAACCCGACTGAAAAGGGAATTTGTGTCCGTCCCGTCCCATCTCACCCATCTCCCCTTTGGTTTTCGTCCATCCGCGATTCCCGCGGCGCTCGTTCCCCCCGAGCCGAGCGAACCCCGGGAGCTGGGGGATGCTCCCAGCTGCAGGGACCCAACCCTGCCCAGGACGGAATCTTTCCACCCCCCAAATAAATGAGAATGGGGTGACGTCCCGAGGGCTGGGCAGCCCCGGAGCGGCTGGAGCCGCGGCCTGGCTCCGTGCCCTGGACGTTTCCCGATGTTCCGCTCTTGCTGCTGAAGCTCTGCCAGGCCTTTTTCCGGCAGGAGGGGAGGGAGAGACAATCCCTGGCCTCATCCCAAGCCCTTCGCTGAAGGGATCAGTTCCTCAAAGCCCTCGGGGCGTTTTGCTGGGTCACTTTTGGGTTTAAAAAAAAAAAATAAAAAATTAAAAAGTGTGGGTTTTTTTTTTTTTTCTAGAAATTCCTCCTCACTCAGGTGTTGACAGCACGAGGCACCAAAGCTCTGCTCACCCAGAGGGGTCTATTCCCCTCTGAATTCCTGCTGGAAGGGGATTTTTAGGAATTCCTCATGACAGAATGAAGTTCCAAAGCTCTGCTCACCCAGAGGGGTTTATTCCCCTCTGAATTCCTGCTGGAATTGGGTTTTTTTAGGAATTCATCACTCAGGTATTGATAGAATGAGGTTCCAAAGCTCTGCTCACCCAGAGGGGTCTATTCCCCTCTGAATTCCTCCTGGAATTGGGCTTTTTTTTAGGAATTCCTCACTCAGGTGTTGGCAGCACGAGGCACCAAAGCTCTGCTCACCCAGTGACGTTTATTCCCCTCTGAATTCCTCCTGGAATTGGGTTTTTTTAGGAATTCCTCCCTCAGGTGTTGGCAGCACGAGGCACCAAAGCTCTGCTCACCCAGTGACGTTTATTCCCCTCTGAATTCCTCCTGGAATTGGGTTTTTTTTAGGAATTCCTCCCTCAGGTGTTGGCAGCACGAGGCACCAAAACTCTGCTCACCCAGAGGGGTTTATTCCCATCTGAATTCCTGCTGGAATTGGGGTTTTTTTTTAGGAATTCCTCACTCAGGTGTTGGCAGCACGAGGTACCCAGGGAGGGGATAAATGTCATTTTCTGAAAGAGAAGCATCCCCAGCAGAACCAGCTCTGCCCCCTTCCCCAGCCGGTTTTTGTGCCCTGCTATCAGCAGCGCGAGGAAACCGAGCGGAAAAATCGAATCTGGCAGCGGGAGCGTGAAGGCACACGAGTCCCAAACCCGGGGAACAGAAATAGCTGGGAGGGGGGGGGAAAAAAAATAAAATTAAATCCTGAAAAGAGCCTTTGAAATAATTCCTTTTCTCTCCAAAAGCTTTGGCCCCGGGCACAGCGGCGCTGCCCTTTGTGTGGGAGGCACCTCCCGCCTTATTCCATGGAAAAGCTGCTGTTATTTTTATTTTTTTTTTTAATTTTTGGCTGTGTTTTCCAAGGGCTGGTGGTGGTGATTGATGGTGGCCACAGGGCTCCAGCCTGGATTTCGTTTTCCGGGTGGTTTGAGGGAGTTTTGGGCTCTGCTGGAGGAAAAAAAGGGACAAACCCGGTGGGTTTTCCGCTGGAGGATATTCCTGGAGCCTCGGAATTAGCACAAATCCTGCTGGATCCTGCAGGAATTCTGCTGTTCCCTTTGATTTGGGGGTGTCCTGTCCTTTTCCTGGGAGCTGGAGCATTCCCATCCCACCAAATCCCGTCCCTGCAGCTGGCACACGCCCAGGGCTGGGGGATTGTTCCAGACCCTGGGTGGAAAATTTCAGGAGCCAACCTTTGGAATCCTGATCCCACAAACCTAAGGAGAGCCCGGAGTGAAATTCCGGTTTCGGGTCCTTGGTGCAGGGGGCGGTGGGAGGCCTGACCCCGCTCCCGGGCGCGCGGAGAAGCGAGATCCGCGTCCCAGGGCTCGGCTTTGCGCGGCTCCCTGCAGGACTCCGGCCTCCCAAAAAAAACCGCTCCAGAGCCGCATTCCAGAGTCTGGGAATGCCTCCCGCCCGCGGCTGATGTCATGTTCATGTTCCCCTCGGAGAGGGAGGCCTGGTGACCTCCGCAGCTGGGCTCTGACGGCTCCCGGCTGCCGCGTCTGCCCGCTGACGTGGAAGGGAAGCGGATCCCGGGATCCTGGAGAGGATTTATTCCCCGTCCAAGCAAAGCCCAGCGGATCCCGGGATCCTGGAGAGGATTTATTCCCCGTCCAAGCAAAGCCCAGCGGATCCCGGGATCCTGGAGAGGATTTATTCCCCGTCCAAGCAAAGCCCAGCAGATCCCGGGATCCTGGAGAGGATTTATTCCCCGTCCAAGCGAAGCCCAGCGGATCCCGGGATCCTGGAGAGGATTTATTCCCCGTCCAAGCAAAGCCCAGCGGATCCCGGGATCCTGGAGAGGATTTATTCCCCGTCCAAGCAAAGCCCAGCGGATCCCGGGATCCTGGAGAGGATTTATTCCCCGTCCAAGCAAAGCCCAGCGGGCGCGGAGCAGCCTTTTGGCCTTCGGGGGCTGCCCCGTGTGCGTTTGAGAGGTGTAAAGGTCGCGGTTCAGCGCTCGGGGCGCGGGCGCAGCCTGGAAATGGGGCTGGGAGGAATTTGTGCCCGGTGGGAACAGTGGTTATCCCCGGGGCAATTAGCGCTGCTGTTAATTAGCAGAACGAAGCCGCTAAATGGATGTGCTGGGGGTGTCTCCATGGTGGAATCGTCTCCATGGTGGAATCGTCTCCATCTCTTCCCCCAGCCCTGGAATTCGTTCTGGAACCTTCTCCTGAGTGATTCAGCCCCGAGGTTTTTCCGAGCAGGAAACACCCAAGTGGGAATAACGAGTTCCTGGGAATAACGAGTCCCTGGGAATAACGGGTTCCTGGAACGGGTTCCTGGGAATAACGGGCTCCTGGGAATAACAAGTTTCTGGGAATAACGGGTTCCTGGGAATAACGAATCCCTGGGACTAACGAGTCCCTGGGAATAACGAATCCCTGGGAATAACGAGTCCCTGGGAATAACGAATCCCTGGGAATAACGGGTTCCTGGGAATAACGAGTTCCTGGGAATAACGAGTCCCTGGGAATAACGAGTCCCTGGGAATAACGGGTTCCTGGGAATAACGAATCCCTGGGAATAACGGGTTCCTGGGAATAACGAGTTCCTGGGAATAACGAGTCCCTGGGAATAACGAGTCCCTGGGAATAACGGGTTCCTGGGAATAACGAATCCCTGGGAATAACGAATCCCTGGGAATAACGAGTTCCTGGGAATAACGAATCCCCGGGAATAACGAGTCCCTGGGAATAACGAGTCCCTGGGAATAACGAGTCCCTCCTCCCATCCACACAGCCCTCAGCCCCTCTGGTCCTCGCCCACCCCTTCCTGGCCTCTCCCCCAGTCATCACCAGCCATCAATTAACCGTTCCTCGTTGCTAATTAACGATTCCTCCTTGCTGTTCCCTGGCAGGGCGACCATCGATGAGGTGGAAACGGACGTGGTGGAGATCGAGGCCAAGCTGGACAAGGTGAGGGCAGGTGGTGGCCCGAGGGGGGCTGGAGGAGCCCCGGCTCAGGAACGGGATCCCTGCCAGCGTCCCCAAAAATCTGAGCCCGTTTCCAGCCGTTCAATTGGAAATTTAACATTTTGTGAAGTGTTTAGCACCCCAAGCTCGTCCCCTGGCTCCTTTGGGTTGGGACGGATAAAAGCTCCAGCCAGGCTCTGGTGAACATCGACCTCCTCACCCTGCTCCTGGGTCCCAGGGGTGGCACGGCCTTGGGGACTCCCTCCAGTGCTGGGTGTCCCCTCTGCACCCCCTTGGTGACACGGGGGTCTGGTTTGGGGTCTGGGGATTGTTCTGTTCCTGCAGCCCCAAAGCTGTGGGGTCTAGTTTGGAGCCTGGGGTCTGTTTTGGAGCCTGGGGATTGTTCTGTTCTTGCAGCCCCAAAGATTTGGGGTCTGGTTTGGGGTCTTGGGTCTGTTTTGGAGCCTGGGGGTTGTTCTGTTCCTGCAGCCCTGAGGCTTTGGGGTCTGGTTTGGGCTTTGGGGGTTGTTCTGTTCCTGCAGCCCCAAAGCTGTGGGGTCTGTTTCGGAGCCTGGGGTCTGTTTCGGAGCCTGGGGTCTGTTTTGGAGCCTGGGGATTGTTCTGTTCTTCCATCCCCAAACCTTTTGGGTCTGGTTTGAGGTTTGGGGATTGTTCTGTTCCTGCAGCCCCAAAGATTTGGGGTCTGGTTTGGGGTTTGTTCTGTTCCTGCAGCCCTGAGGCTTTGGGGTCTGGTTTGGGGTTTGGGGTCTATTTTGGGGGCTGGGGATTGTCCTATTCCTGCAGCCCCAAAGCTTTGAGGTCTGGTTTGGGATCTGTTTTGGAGCCTGGGGTTTGTTCTGTTCCTGCAGCCCTGAGGCTTTGGGGTCTGGTTTGGGGTTTGGGGATTGTTCTGTTCCTGCAGCCCCGAGGCTTTGGGGTCTGGTTTGGGGGTTGTTCTTTTCCTGCAGCCCCAAAGCTTTGGGGTCTGGTTTGGGGTCTGTTTTGGAGCCTGGGGATTGTTCTGTTCCTGCAGCCCTGAGGCTTTGGGGTCGGGTTTGGGGTTTGTTCTGTTCCTGCAGCCCCAAAGCTTTGGGGTCTGGTTTGGGGTCTGTTTTGGAGCCTGGGGTTTGTTCTGTTCCTGCAGCCCTGAGGCTTTGGGGTCTGATTTGGGGTTTGGGGTTTGTTCTGTTCCTGCAGCCCTGAGGCTTTGGGGTCTGGTTTTGGGGTTTGGGGTTTGTTCTGTTCCTGCAGCCCCGAGGCTTTGGGGTCCGGTTTGGGGTGGGAGGTGTTGGGTGTCCCCACAGGGACTCAAGGGCCACGTCCCAGCTGCTGGACGTGTTCAGGCCGGCTCTGGAATGTGACGCTGGAATTGTCCCTCTCAGTTCTGCGCTCGGCTGGGGACTCTTAGGACCCAGCTTCTCCTTTGGGTCTGAGCTGTGATGGAAATTGGCTTTTCCACCCCCGCTCCTCCTCATCTGAGACAACAAAAATAGAAAGGAAGCGAGGAGAGGAGCCAGAAGAGCTGCTGGCTCTTTATCTGTGAGATTCCCCCGGGCAGGCAGGGAAAGAATCCCGTGTCTGAGGGAGAAGGGAGCTGGGCGGGAGCCACAAGCCCTGGGCAAGGCTGTGTCCTATAAAACCGATTTACCCTCGAGCTGCTGGGAGAGCTTCGTCTGCACTGCTGGCACTGGGAGCTGCAGAGGGATTTGGGGTCTGAATTCAGAGATCAGGGTGTGAAAACTGCTCAGGCTGTGGCACTGGGGGTTACAGAGGGATTTGGGGTCTGAATTGAGAGAGAGGAGTGAAAACTGCTCAGGCTGTGGCACTGGGAGCTGCAGAGGGATTTGGGGTCTGAATTCAGAGATCAGGGTGTGAAAACTGCTCAGGCTGTGGCACTGGGAGCTGCAGAGGGATTTGGGGTCTGAATTGAGAGAGAGGAGTGAAAACTGCTCAGGCTATGGCACTGGGAGGGGATTTGGAGCAATCCTGGAGCTGGAAGTTCAGGGATCACTGTCAGCCCCAGGCCAGGGCAGGTGGGGCTGGAGAACCTCTGGAAATTCATTGGGATTCTGCTCCAGCTCATCCCTCTGGGGATCACTTTGGGCCAGACTCAATCATTGCCATTCCCAACAAGTCGAATTAAAGCTGGGATGGCCCAGCTCCTCTCCTGTGTGAGGGCATCCCGCCCTTTCCCGGTGGGAATTCTGGCCCCAAAGAGCTGCCAGGACTGGCCTGACAAAGCCTGGCTTTGCCTTTCCTGAGCATTTGATTTGTGAATTTGATTGAAATTGATTTATCTTTTCTGTTTAACTGGAGGGAAAAGAGTGACAGCCAAAGATTTCCCGCATTTTATCCCATTTCCACTGCTCCCTTGGGATTGGGGTCTGGGGATGGGGTTGGAGTTTGGGGATGGGATTGGGGTTTAGGAATGGGATGGGATGGGATTGGGGTTTGGGGAGGGGACTGGGGACGCAGCCTTTGTTTGCAGAGGTGCTCTGGAGGCTGCCACGTTGCAGGAGAGGCTGGAATTCCTTTCCAGAGGCTCCATCCAAACCCCGAGCGCAGTCTGGGCTCCAGATGTGGCAGGAGCTGCAGCTGTTTGCTTTCCTTCCCAGGGCTTGGAGGGGATCTCGGGACTGGAGGGCCAGGGGAGGGTCTGGGCCAGGGCTGGAGGTGCAGATGGGACACGTGTGACCCCTGATGTTTTTGTTTACGCACTCAGATCTGCTCAGCTTTTTACTGAGCTCGGTCTGCGGTGCAGACAGAGCACACCCCAAACCAGACCCCAAAGCTTTGGGGCTGCAGGAACAAAACAAACCCCAAAATAGACCCCAGACCCCAAAACAGACCTCAAAGCCTCAGGGCTGCAGGAACAGAACAAACCTGAAAATAGATCCCCAAGCCTCGGGGCTGCATGATCAGAACAAACCTCCAACCCCAAAATGGACCCCAGACCCTAAAATAAATCCCAAAGCTTTGGGGTTGCAGGATCAGAACAAAACCCAGGCCCCAACATAGACCCCAAACCAGATCCCAAAGCCTCAGGACTGCAGGAACAGAACAAATCCCACGGGTGAGATGTGTGTCCCTGTCCCGGGTGGGATGTGTGTCCCTGTCCCGGGTGGGATGTGTGTCCCCGTCCTGTGGGATGTGTGTCCCCGTCCTGTGGGATGTGTGTCCCTGTCCCTGGTGGGATGTGTGTCCCTGTCCCGGGTGGGGATGTGTGTCCCTGTCCCCAGGTGGGATGTGTGTCCCTGTCCTGTGGGATGTGTGTCCCCGTCCCGTGGGATGTGTGTCCCCGTCCCGTGGGATGTGTGTCCCCGTCCCGTGGGATGTGTGTCCCTGTCCTGTGGGATGTGTGTCCCTGTCCTGTGGGATGTGTGTGTCCCTGTCCTGTGGGATGTGTGTCCCTGTCCCAGGTGGGATGTGTGTCCCTGTCCCAGGTGGGATGTGTGTCCCTGTCCTGTGGGATGTGTGTCCCTGTCCCGGGTGGGATGTGTGTCCCTGTCCTGTGGGATGTGTGTCCCTGTCCCAGGTGGGATGTGTGTCCCTGTCCCAGGTGGGATGTGTGTCCCTGTCCCGTGGGATGTGTGTCCCCGTCCTGTGGGATGTGTGTCCCTGTCCTGTGGGATGTGTGTCCCTGTCCTGTGGGATGTGTGTCCCCGTCCCGTGGGATGTGTGTCCCTGTCCTGTGGGATGTGTGTCCCCGTCCTGTGGGATGTGTGTCCCTGTCCTGTGGGATGTGTGTCCCCGTCCTGTGGGATGTGTGTCCCCGTCCTGTGGGATGTGTGTCCCTGTCCTGTGGGATGTGTGTCCCTGTCCTGGGTGGGATGTGTGTCCCTGTCCTGTGGGATGTGTGTCCCTGTCCTGGGTGGGATTTGTGTGTCCCTGTCCCGGGTGGGATGTGTGTCCCTCTCCTGTGGGACGTGTGTCCCTGTCCTGTGGGATTTGTGTCCCTGTCCCGGGTGGGATGTGTGTCCCTGTCCTGTGGGATGTGTGTCCCTGTCCCTGGTGGGATGTGTGTCCCTGTCCCGGGTGGGATGTGTGTCCCCGTCCTGTGGGATGTGTGTCCCTGTCCCGTGGGATGTGTGTCCCCGTCCTGTGGGATGTGTGTCCCTGTCCCGGGTGGGATTTGTGTCCCTGTCCTGTGGGATGTGTGTCCCTGTCCCTGGTGGGATGTGTGTCCCTGTCCTGTGGGATGTGTGTCCCTGTCCCTGGTGGGATGTGTGTCCCCGTCCTGTGGGATGTGTGTCCCTGTCCTGTGGGATGTGTGTCCCTGTCCTGTGGGATGTGTGTCCCCGTCCTGTGGGATGTGTGTCCCTCTCCTGTGGGATTTGTGTCCCTGTCCTGCCCGTGAGTGTTCCCAGCACAGCAGGAACGGGAAGGGCGCCTGTCCCAAAGCTGTGGGGTGGGTGTGGGACAAACCCAGGCTGGTTCCAGCCCCGTGTCCCCGTGTCCCCGTCCTCATGTCCCCGTGTCCCCTGCAGCTGGTGAAGCTCTGCAGCGGCATGATCGAGGCTGGCAAGGTTTACATCACCACCAACAAACACTTCGTCAGCGGCGTGCGGGACCTGTCCCAGCAGTGCAGGAAGGACGAGATGATCTCGGTGAGTCCGGGCTGGGGCACAGAGGGGGCTGGGGGCTGCTCAGATCCCTGCTGATCCCTGTTCCTGGCTCAGAGGGGGCTGGGGGCTGCTCAGATCCCTGCTGATCCCTGTTCCTGGCACAGGAAGGGCTGGGGGCTGCTCAGATCCCTGCTGATCCCTGTTCCTGGCACAGAGGGGGCTGGGGGCTGCTCAGATCCCTGCTGATCCCTGTTCCTGGCTCAGGAAGGGCTGGGGGATGCTCAAATCCCTGTTCCTGGCACAAAGGGGGCTGGGGGATGCTCAAATCCCTGTTCCTGGCACAGGAAGGGCTGGGGGATGCTCAGATCCCTGCTGCTGGGAATGAATCACAAATCCAAACTCCTCCCGCTGCTTAAGCGGCCACTTCAAGTGAGATTTGGTGTTTGAGGGGATGCAGTGTCTGCTAACTCCAGACTGGAAACTCAGAGTGAGATCCATTTCAAATGAGATTTGATGTTTCGGGGCAATGCAGAGTGTCTGATAACACCAGACTGGAAATTCAGAGATCCATTTTGGATGGGATTTGGTGTTTGAGGGGATGCAGAGTGTCTGCTAACTCCAGACTGGAAGGTCAGAGATCCACTTCAAGTGAGATTTGATGTCTGGGGACAATGCAGAGTGTCTGCTAACTCCAGACTGGAAATTCAGAGAGAGATCCATTTCAAGTGAGATTTGATGCTTGATGCAGGATGTCTGCTGACTCCAGGCTGGCAGCTCAGAGATCCATTTCGGATGGGATTTGGTGTTTGGGAGGATGCAGGATGTCTGCTGACTCCAGGCTGGCGGCTCAGCCCCAGCCCCACGGTGTGCAGCAGTCGCAGCCCCTGAGGACGCCCGGTGCTGAGGCTGCTGGACCCTGGGTCCGGGAGCACGGGGCTTTGGGAGGTGCCCCCATGGATCTCAGCTCTGGGCTGGCAAGGGGAGGCTCCAATGGCTCAAAACCCCTCCGTGCCGAGGGGCAGTGGCTCCTCAGAGCCTTCCTGAGCCTCTCCCTCAGCCCTGGCCACGAGGGACAGCTGCTTCTCTTCACCTTTATTTTATTTTGTTTTTAATTTTATGTTTTTCAGGAGTGCCTGGATAAATTTGGGGACAGCCTGCAGGAAATGATCAATTATCACATGGTAAGGAGCCCGTTTGTCACAAGGAGGGGTCCTGGAAGGGTGACAAAACCCCTTCGTGGAGGAAGAGGAGCTTTCAGCAAACCCCTGCGCTCCAGGATTTGTTTTTTTCTCCTTCCTTTGGGCAGCAGAGGGAGGACACAGCAGAATTTCGGCCGGTGACAAACCTGGCTGGGGCAGATTCGGGATAAATCCAGGTTTGGGCTGACCCAGATCAGCGTCACCGGGGCAGGGCGAGGCTGTGGGGGGCTCAGCGCCGCTCAGGAAACGTTCTGTGCCCGGGGATTTCAGCAGGCAGAGCTGGTGAATCGTGCCCCGGGGGCAAAGCGGGGAAATTCCCACCCAGCAGAGCCCAAATCTCCTTTTCTGCACCCAAAACCTCCCCGCAGGAGGAGGGGGCCTCGCTCTGGGCGTCCCAAAGCTGCAGCTTTGGAGCCTGAGAGTGACCAGAGGCTGAAGCAGACATGTTGTAATAATTTTCTTCATTCCTTTTATTTTCACAACTCGTTTTATGCAGTTTTAACAGACCTCGTGTGCGGCTTTAATTCATTAATGGCTGTCTTGCCAATTACTGTACTGGTCAGTAAAAGGTGTTCTACTTGTCCATCAATCTCTCTATTCTTGGATTTTTACCTTTTTTATTTTTACTGATTCTCATGGGACAAATCCCTTTGTTACTGCAGGTGCATTTCTCTTTTAACCCAGTAACGGGTTGTTGTGCTTAATGAATTCTCATACCAAGATTGTTTTCACACGGGAACTCGCAAATCACTTAGAAGTGCCAGGCTAACTCTGGCAACTCAGCAGAGCAGGGCTGATTTTGTGAGCCCTTTCTTTTGTAATTATTTCTTTTTTTTTAAAATTATTATTTTCTTTTATAATTATTTTTAAATAACTCTTCTATTATTCTTTCCTTTCATAATTCTTTTATAATTTTTAATGATTATTTTAATGATTCCTTGCCTTTTGCCTTTTGCCTTTTGCCTTCTGCCTTTTGCCTTTTGCCTTTTGCCTTTTGCCTTTTGCCTTTTGCCTTTTGCCTTTTGCCTTTTGCCTTTTGCCTTTTGCCTTTTGCCTTTTGCCTTTTGCCTTTTGCCTTTTGCCTTTTGCCTTTTGCCTTTTGCCTTTTGCCTTTTGCCTTTTGCCTTTTGCCTTTTGCCTTTTGCCTTGTCTTTTTCATTTTGCCTTTTGCCTTTTGCCTTGTCTTTTTCATTTTGCCTTTTGCCTTTTGCCTTGTCTTTTTCATTTTGCCTTTTGCCTTGTCTTTTTCCTTTTGCCTTTTGCCTTTTCCCTTTCTTTTTTCTTTCATTTTTCCTTTTCTTTTGCCTTTTTCCTTCCTCACCCTTCCGCCTGCCACGGCGCGGGAGCTGCGGCTCTGCCTGACCCACTTTTGGCCGCGTCAGCTCTGAAATGCGCCCAACCCGCTGCAGGAAAAGCTGCAGCCGCAGGAAAAGCTGCAGCCGCAGGAAAAGCTGCAGCGAGTCCCTGCCGTCATTTTTGGGCGCAGAAAGGATTTTGTTGTTTTATTTCCCCGGGGGGGGAAAGGAAAACATCAGGGGAAAGGTTCTGGGAGCGCAGCTCTGCGGAAAAAGCAGCGGCAGCAGCAGAGGGAAGGTGGTTTGGAGGCAATAAATATAAATATAAATATAAATATAAATAGAAATAGAAATATAAATATAAATATAAATATAAATATAAATATAAATATAAATATAAATATAAATATAAATATAAATATAAATATAAATACAAATATAAATATAAATACAAATATAAATACAAATACAACTATAACTACAACTATAAATACAAATATAAATATACAAATACAATATACAAATGCAATATAAATAGAAAAATACAATGTGCAGATACATACATACGCTTTATATAAATATGTAAAATATATAAACATATATAAAACAATTAAATATAAATGTGTATATGTATACATGTACACATATATATAATATATGTGTATTTATAGCTATTATTCATAGATATTTCTATACTTTCATATATATGATATATAAATAATATCTAGTTATATTTTTTTTATCTAGCTATAACTATATTTATAAATAACTCCCCTCCCTGAGCGCCTGGGAATTCTCTGGGAATGTGTGGCTGCTTTGGGAATGGCAGCTGGATTTGGATTTACAGTTATATTTGGGATTTGTATGATATAGCACGATTATAGATGTATTAATAGATATAAATAGACGTATTTAAATATTATATATATCTTTTATAGATGTATTTTTATGTGCGTGTTTACATATAAAAAGTATATATTTATAGATATTATTTATAACTATTTCTATAACATCACATATATTAGATATAAATAATATCTAGCTATATTTGTGTTTATAGCTATAAATATATTTATAAATAACTCCCATCCCAGAGAATCCCCGAGTGCTCAGCGAGGGCAGATCCAACATTTCCCTCTGGAAGCGCCTGGGGATTTCTCGGCTCCTGGGAGTGGTTGGGAATGGTTGGGAATGGTTGGGAATGGCTGGGAATGGTTGGGAGTGGTTGGGAATGGTTGGGAATGTTGGGAGTGGTTGGGAATGGTTGGGAATGGCTGGGAATGGTTGGGAGTGGTTGGGAATGGTTGGGAATGCTTGGGAATGGTTTTGCAGGGAATGTCAGGCAGCTCAGGAGGGTGATGCGGATGCAGGAACGGAATTCCGGGAGGGAATTCTTGGCTGTGCGTGTTTGGAGTCGGGAGCTGGGAAGGGAGCCCTCGGGGATGAGTTCCTGGAGCATCCCACCGAGCTGATCCAGGGAAAGCGGCCTGGGAGCGTGGCGAGGTGTTCTGGGCGGGAGGAGGAGGAATTTCCTGATCCAGTGCTGGCCTCTGCAGGCATCCCTCATTCCGGGCAGGAATTCCGGGCAGGAATTCCGGGCAGGAATTCCAGCGTTCCTCCTGCTGCCATCGCGGAGATCCTGATTATTCCAGGCAGGAATTCCCGGCAGGAATTCCAGCGTTCCTCCTGCTGGCTTCGCGGGGCTCCTGATTGTTCCCGGCAGGAATTCCGGGCAGGAATTCCAGCGTTTCTCCCGCTCCAGCCTCCGTTCCGTGCTCTGGAGCTCTCAGTGCTTTGGGCTCTTCCCTCCTTCCCTGGAAGCAGCGCTGGGGATCCACTGCCCTCCTCCGGAAAAGAACGGGAATTCGGGATGGGATTGGCACTGCCAAACCGGGAATTCGGGATGGGATCGACACGGCGAAAACGGGAATTCGGGATGGGATTGAAACCCGGGAATTCGGGATGGGATCGGCACGGCAAAAACGGGAATTCGGGATGGGATCGACACGGCAAAAACGGGAATTCAGGATTGACCCCTCGCAGCAGGGATGGGAAGGGAACTGCTCCTGGGTGGGGAATTCTGCAGGAATTCTGCTCCTGGGAATGCTGCAGGTGCAGGAATTCTGCTCCTGTGGGGAAAGTTGTTATTTATCCCGCCAGGCACTAAGAACCCCGCTAAGCCCGGGAGTTTCTGGAGTCCTCACACCGAAGGTCTTTGGGAGTGCTCAGGAATTTTCTGACTCCTCCACATTTCCGTGCTGCGAAATAATTGATATTTTTTCCCTTTTTCAAAAGAATTGATGTCTTTTCCCTTCAAAATAATTGACTTTTTCCCCCTTTTCTAAAGAATTTATGCTTTTCCCCCTCCTCTCTCTTCCAGATCCTGTTTGACCAGGCGCAGAGGTCGGTCCGGCAGCAGCTGCACAATTTTGTCAAAGAGTGAGTTTTTGATATTTGTCTTTTCCCTTTGATTTTCAGCTTCCTGAGCTTCCCGTTCCACGTGTCCTGCGTGGGCTGGGAGCAGAACCAGGACCTCCCTGCAGGGCTGATCCTGCAGGAGAAACCCATCCCAAAATCCACCTGCAGGAGAAACCCATCCCAAAATCCATCTGCAGGACAAACCCATCCCAAAATCCACCTGCAGGAGAAACCCATCCCAAAATCCACCTGCAGGAGAAACCCATCCCAAAATCCACCTGCAGGAAAAACCCATCCCAAAATCCACCTGCAGGAAAAACCCATCCCAAAATCCACCTGCAGGGCTGATCCTGCAGGAGAAACCCATCCCAAAATCCATCTGCAGGAGAGACAGATCCCAAAATCCACCTGCAGGAAAAACCCATCCCAAAATCCACCTGCAGGAAAAACCCATCCCAAAATCCACCTGCAGGGCAGACAGATCCCAAAATCCATCTGCAGGACAAACCCATCCCAAAATCCACCTGCAGGAAAAACCCATCCCAAAATCCACCTGCAGGGCTGATCCTGCAGGAAAAACCCATCCCAAAATCCACCTGCAGGAGAAACCCATCCCAAAATCCACCTGCAGGAGAAACCCATCCCAAAATCCACCTGCAGGACAGACAGATCCCAAAATCCATCTGCAGGGCTGATCCTGCAGGAGAAACCCATCCCAAAATCCACCTGCAGGAGAAACCCATCCCAAAATCCATCTGCAGGGCAGACAGATCCCAAAATCCATCTGCAGGACAAACCCATCCCAAAATCCACCTGCAGGAAAAACCCATCCCAAAATCCACCTGCAGGACAAACCCATCCCAAAGTTCAGATCCCAGTAATAACCAAGAATAACAGTAATAAAATAAACCCAAAAAGAATAAGATAAAAGCAAAAACAATGGTAAAATGAAAAAAAAAAATCTTTCCCTACCAACTCTCTAAAGAAAGAGAAGCTGGAATGGCTGAGCTGGGATCCTGCTGGCACCCACACTTCATTCTCACCCTTCTCACCCTGCTTTCTCCCCGTTTCTCCCAATTTCTCCTCATTTTTCCACATTTCTCCCGCCCAGCGATGTGAGGAAGTCCAAGGAGACCAAGAAGCAGTTCTACACAGGGGCTTTGAGGGCAATGCGTAAAAATAATGCAGTAAACCCCAAAATAATCATAAAATAACCCCCCAAAATGAAAAAAAAAAAGTAATTAAAAAAATAAAATAGAAGTATCTTTCCCTACCAACTCTCTAAAGAAAGACTTGGTTGAGGCTGGAATGGCTGAGCTGGGATCCTGCACTTTATTCTTTACTCTCATCCTTCTCACCCTGATTTCTCCCTGTTTCTCCTCATTTTTCCACATTTTTCCCACCCAGCGACGTGAGGAAGTCCAAGGAGACCAAGAAGCAGTTCGACCCGGGGGCTTTGAGGGCAATGTGTGAAAATAATGCAGTAAACCCCAAAGTAATTATAAAATAACCCCCCAAAATGAAAAAAAAAGTAATAAAATAAAAAAATAAAATAGAAGTATCTTTCCCTACCAACTCTCTAAAGAAAGACTTGGTTGAGGCTGGAATGGCTGAGCTGGGATCCTGCACTTTATTCTTTATTCTCATCCTTCTCACCCTGATTTCTCCCCAATTTCTCCCCAATTTCTCCCCAATTTCTCCCCAATTTCTCCCCAATTTCTCCCTCCCAGCGACGTGCGGAAGTTCAAGGAGACCAAGAAGCAGTTCGACAAGGTGCGGGAGGACATGGAGATCTCGCTGGTGAAGAACGCGCAGGCGCCGCGCCACAAACCGCACGAGGTGGAGGAGGCCACGGGCACCCTGAGCATCACCAGGAAATGCTTCCGGCACCTGGCGCTGGATTACGTGCTGCAGGTGCGGGAATTTGGGCTTCTGCATTCCTTAGGAGCGGGTTTTGTCCTTAAAAAAAATCACAGGGAAATGGGATATTCTGAGCCACGAGGAGCAGGTCTCACCCTGGGATCCGCCCTGGCAGCGGGCAGCGCATAAAGCCGATCATTTTAGGGACTTTGTCCCTAAAAATCACAAAATCATGGAATATTCTGAGCCACGAGGAGCAGGTCTCACCCAGGGATCAGCGCTGGCAGTGTGCAGTTGATAAAGCTGATCATTTTAGGGATTTTGTCCCTAAAAATCACAAAACCATGGAATATTCTGAGCCTGAGGGATCCGCCCTAGCAGTGTGCAGTTGATAAAGCCGATCATTTTAGGGATTTTTTCCCTAAAAATCACAGAAATAGGGAATATTCTGAGCATGAGGGATCCACCCTGGCAGCGTGCAGCGGATAAAGCCGATCATTTTAGGGATTTTGCCCCTAAAAATCACAAAATCATGGAATATTCTGACCCTGGGGGATCCGCCCTGGCTTTACCAGCAGCCTGCAGGGAAACGCTCTTTGTTTCATCTCTGTAAAAGAAAGAAAAACGTCTCCAGCGCTGTTTTGAACCAGCCCAGGTGAGGAAAATCCACCTGCTCTGCGTTTATTCCAGTTTTTTATCCCACCTGGAGCTCCCCAAACCCCACCTGAGCGACGCTTCCCGCCTGGAATTACCCAGGGACGGTTGGTGGTTGATTTCTGGGGGTTTCCCAGTGGATTTGGGAGATTCCCAGCTGGATTTGCTGCTGGTGCTGAGAGGAGTATCTCGATTTTTTTTTTCCCCCCAGATCAACGTGCTGCAGGCCAAGAAGAAATTCGAGATCCTGGACGCGGTAAGAGCCCTCAGGAGCTGCAGGAAAGGAGCCCCGGCTGCTCCTCAGGGAGCAAATCCAGCTTTTTTAGGGATTTTCAGGGGTGCAGGACGCTGCTTTCCCTTCTCTGAGCCCACAGCGAAGGGGAAGGAAGAAGGACTGGGATGAATTGGATAAATTGCTTTGGGAAAGTCAAAAAGAAAGGGTTAAACCCAATTTTTTTTTTTGTGGGGAAAGAGAGGATTAGGTTTTTCACTCTGCCCCAGGAGACTTTGAGCCCACAGCGAAGTGGAAGAGGGATAAATTTCCCGGGGAAAGTCAGAAATAAAGCGTTAAACCCCTTATTTTTCGGTGGGGAAAGAAGGATCAGGGTTTTTCCCCTGCGGCCCTGACGCAGCTGTGGTCTCTCTCCCCAGATGTTGTCCTTCATGCACGCCCAGTTCACCTTCTTCCAGCAGGGCTACAGCCTCCTGCACGAGCTCGACCCCTACATGAAGAAACTGGCCACGGAGGTGAGGGGACAGAGGGACACGGACAGAGGGACAGGGACGGGACAGAGGGACAGGGATGGGACAGAGGGACAGGGACAGAGGGACAGGGACAGGGACAGAGGGACAGAGGGACAGAGGGGACAGGGACAGAGGGACAGGGACAGGGACAGAGGGACAGGGATGGGACAGAGGGACAGGGACAGGGACAGAGGGACAGGGATGGGACAGAGGGACAGAGGGACGGGGATGGGACAGAGGGACAGGGATGGGACAGAGGGACACGGACAGGACAGAGGGACAGGGACAGAGGGACAGGGATGGGACAGAGGGACACGGACAGGACAGAGGGACAGGGACAGGGATGGGACAGAGGGACACGGACAGGACAGAGGGACAGGGACAGGGATGGGACAGAGGGACAGGGACAGGGACAGAGGCACAGGGATGGGACAGAGGGACAGGGACGGGACAGAGGGACAGGGACAGAGGGACAGGGACAGGACAGAGGGACAGGGATGGGACAGGGACAGAGGGACAGGGATGGGACAGAGGGACACGGACAGGACAGAGGGACAGGGATGGGACAGAGGGACAGGACAGAGGGACAGGGATGGGACAGAGGGACAGGGACAGAGGGACATGGACAGGGACAGAGGGACAGGACAGAGGGACAGCCCTGGGCCAGCAGGGAACGCCTGGAGCATCGCCCTGGGGGTGCTGGAGGAGGGCTGCACACCCAAACGTGGCCTCCTGCCTCCTTTTTGCCTCGTTTTGGCTCTTCTTTGCCTCCTTTCTTCCCGCTCTTCTATTTTTTTTTCCCGCTCTTTTTTTTTCCCGCTCTTTTTTTCTTCCCGCTCTTTTTCCCTCTTCCTTTTTGCCCCTTTCCTCTCCTTTTTGCCCCTTTCCTTTCCCCTCCTTTTTGCCCCTTTCCCCTCCTTTTTGCCCCTTTCCTCTCCTTTTTGCCCCTTTTCCCCTCCTTTTTGCCCCTTTTCCCCTCCTTTTTGCCCCTTTTCCCCCTCTCCTTTTCCCTCTTCCCGGGGGTTTGGCACACGGGGCTCTCTGCTCCCACCCCTCATCCCCGTCCTGACTCTCCCACCCTTTTCCCCTCAGCTGGACCAGCTGGTGATCGACTCTGCCGTGGAGAAGAGGGAGATGGAGCACAAGCACGCCCTGATCCAGCAGAGGGTGAGTCCCAGCTGCCAGCTGCCTGAAATCCGGGATTTTCCTGATTTTTCTGGGTGTCCCTGAGTCCCTCATGGCTGCTGGAGCCTCCAATTCAGGATTTTCCTGATTTTTCTGTGTGTTCCCAAGAGCCTCACAGCTGCTGGGCAGCTCCAGCTCATTCCAATCCAGGATTTTCCCGATTTTTCTGGGTGTCCCTGAGTCCCTCGTGGCTTCTGGAGCCTCCAATTCAGGATTTTCCTGATTTTTCTGGGTGTCCCTGAGAGCCTCATGGCTGCTGGCAGCTCCAACTCATTCCAATCCAGGATTTTCCTGATTTTTCTGGTTGTCCCTGGGTCCCTTGTGGCTGCTGGAGCTCAAAGTCTGGATTTTCCTGATTTTTCTGGGTGTCCCTCAGTCCCTCGTGTCTGCTGGAGCCTCCAGTTCAGGATTTTCCTGATTTTTCTGGGTATCCCCAGTTCCCTCATGGCTCCTGGCAGCTCCATCTGCCTGAAATCCAGGATTTTCCTGACTTTTCTGGGTGTCCCCGAGTCCAGTTTCTATTGAAAGAGAATTCTTCAAGCTGAGCCGTCTGAGATTTTTCCACCCTTGAAGGTTGCAGAAACGTCAAACTAATTTGATTTTTCTTTCCCTCCTCTGCTCCCTGCCTTGCTGCCCCGGCCCTGCAGACCCTCCTGCAGGTGAGTACCCACCTGGGTTTCCTTTTCCTGGCGTTTTTATCCCTCAGGACTGGCGAATCCTGGGAATTTTCTGAAAGCCACACACAGAAACCTCAGCGAAGGTGGCGTTTGAAAGCCCAGTTCGAAGCGAAAGGGGTTAAAATCTGATTTTTAATTCTGTGTGTGGCGGTCACCAGCGGTTCATTGAAGTGACAACGAGCCTTGGCTGGGTTTTTTGGGGGTGCCTGGAGGTTTGAGGAGCTGGGCTCTGGTGGATGGATCCGCATCCGGCGGTCACTCGATGAAAATCGATATCCCAGGGATGGATATTTCCCCTCGGAAGGGCTCCGAGGAGCCTCCGGCTCCAGGAGCGCTGAAATGGAAATCTGAGATCTGAGCGGGGATGAGCTCACGAGGGAGGGGTGAGTCCATTTGTGACCCCTCAGCTCTCCATGACTTCATCCAAAGGGATTTGGGAAAATCCCTCCGGGGTGGATTTTTCTGCCTGGGCCGGTAGGGGATGAAGGTTCCGGGAGGAACGAGGAGCAATTAAAGCCTCGGGATCGATCAGGACACAAAACCCCAGAGCTTGGAAAGGACCTGAACGTCCTCCCTGTGGGTTTTTTATCTTCTTTTCTTTTGTGAGAGCTGGGATTCAACGCTCGGGAGATGGTGTTTGGTGTTGGGGCTCAGATGTTTGGTAATTCTCATCTGTTACAGTCTCACAGGCTGTGAGTTCTGGAAAACAAAGGGAAAAACGGCTCCGGCTCTTTCCAAACCGTCCAATTGCGAGATGGCACCTAAATTATTTTTACTTTTAACCCAATAACCATGGTCCACAATGCGGATTTTTCTACCCAATTACGAAATTGTAAAAACCATGAAGAAGAAGGTGAAAAAAAAGGACTAAAACCTCCCTAAACTACCCCAAAACCCCCACCTTGCTTTCTATCTATTACTATATTCTAAACCCTTAAACTCTGTGGTTTCCACCCTGTGCTGTCACACACTCCTGTTTAACTCCACACCCACAATCCCAGCGCTGTCACTCCATTTTGGGAGCATTTTCCACGGCCTCAGGTCAATGCAGTGTTCGCCTGGGGGGTCAGAGCCTGGCAGCACAGAAACTCTGGAATCCTCAGTGCCCGGGGTTCCACCGCCTCGCTGCGATTCCAGATTGGAACTTTTCCTGTCCCGAGCTGCTTTTCCAGCCCCTCTGTGCTGCTGCTGCTGCTCCCTCCGTGGTGCACGCGCCGAATTCCCCCCGCAGCTGCCCGGGTTTAAACAGAAACCTTCGAGCTGAGCCCGCGAAACCCCGGGAAAAATGCGGGGATTGTCGCGCTTAATTAGCGCCATGGCACAAACATCTTTGTCCCCTCGTTAGCGTCTTCCCAAGCTGCCTGCTGAGGGAGGAAATTTGGGTTAAATCGTATTTTTGAAGGGGTTTTTGGGGTGGGGAGCTGTGATTTTTGAAGGGAATTGGATGGTCCTTGGCTCTCCGTTCCAGGAGGAAGCGATCCGTGGCGTTTCGTTTCATTGCTGTTTTAATTAAAAGGAACCTGGTGGGGAAAGAAAAAAAAAAAACAGCTCATCACAAATCTGTTCCCTTTCGGCGTGGAAAACACAGAGCCGGGCGTTTTTCCCAGTGGGAATGTTTGAGGCTGGCCTTGCTCACAGGTCCTGGTTTTCCTGAATCCTTCCACTGCACCAAAACTGAGGAGAGGCTGGGAGAGTTTAGATTGGGAATTAGGGGGAAAAAATCTTCCCTGGGCGACGCTGGAATCCCCATCCCTGGAGTGTCCAAAAAAACGCGTGGATGTGGGAGTGGGGGACGTGGTTTGGTGGTGAGCGCAGCAGTGCCGGAATTACTGATCCTGGAGAGCATTCCCAACTTTAACTCCATGGTTTTAGGGACATGGGGCTTTCCAAAATCTCCTTCCCAGCCTCGTAGCCGTTCCCAGTGTGGAGCAGTTCGGGAATTGAGCGTGGAGAGCCAGGGCAGAGCTCTGGCCCAGAGGGTGGAGAACAGTCTGGGCTTTCCAGAGCCAATTCCTGAGGCTGGAATTGCTGGAAGTGGTGCCCACTGATTCCTGGGGCTGGAATTGGTGAGCACAGCAGAGCTGAGTTAATGGCTGGAATTCTTGATCTTTCCCACCTTTAATTCCATGGTTTTAGGGCTCTCGAAAATCTCCTTTCCAGCCTTGTATCCATTCCCAGTGTGGAGCAGTTCGGGAATCGAGTGGAGCGCCGGGGCAGAGCTCTCTGGGGCTGGAATTGGTGGAATTGGTGCCCACTGATTCCTGCGGCTGGGCTTCCTGGAATTGGTGATCATTGGTTCCTGGGGCTGGAAATGGAATTGATGGAATCGGTTCCCACTGATTCCTGCGGCTGGGATTTCTGGAATTGGTGATCATTGGTTCCTGGGGCTGGAAATGGAATTGATGGAATCAGTTCCCACTGATTCCTGGGGCTGGGATTTATGGGATTTCTGGAATTGGTTCCCACTGATTCCTGGGGCTGGGATTTCTGGGATCTCTGGAATTGGTTTCCACTGATTTCCTAGGGCTGGGATTTCTGGGATTGGTTCCCACTGATTTTCTGGGGCTGGGATTTCTGGAATTGGTTCCTACTGATTTCCTGGGGCTGGGATTTCTGGAATTGGTTCCCACTGGCTCCTGGGGCCGGAATCGCTGCCCAAAGCCTGGCTCTGCTCCAGGATCCGGGCTGGGCTCTCCCAAGCCGGGCTCTGTTGGGTCCCTGGGAGCTCATCCTGCTCCGCTCCCGGCTTTTCCGTCCCCTCCCCGCCAGCTGGATGCTAATTATGATAATTAACCCAGCTCCCGGCCCCTCAATAGGAGGCTCGGGAAAGGGGGAGCAGGTGTTCCCCAGGGAACTCTGTGCCAGAGCTTCCCAAAAGGGAAGGAGAGGAGGAGTAAAGGAAAAAGAAAAAACGGGAAAAAAAACCAACCCCAAATCCCTCCTCCGCCAGCCCCCGGGGATGCTGCTGCTGCTCTGGGAGGAGGGAGAGGACTCGGAGCCGCTCCTGCTCTCCAGGAAAAGCAGCGGAGCCTCCCGGGCGGCAGCATGAAGATTTTTGGCAGGCTGGAATATCTCCTGGTAAGGAGAACCCCAAGAAGGGAGGGAGTTTCGGGGTTTGGGGTGCAGGGATGCGGCCGTGGGACTTCGGAGCGAGCCTAAAGCCAAGCTCAGCTCCGCTCTTGGTTTTTGGGGAAGCTCTGGAGCAGGGAACAGCTCCCAGCTGCCGGCTCTGGGAAGGAGCAGGACACAAAAGGGTTGGTGAGTGGGGTTTGGCCTCCGAGTTCCCAAATCCCCAAATTCCGGCTGCTCCGAGGGGCTGGGGTCGTCCAAGGGATTTACGGAAATCTTGGAATTTGCGCCCCGGCGGAGAACACGCGGATTTTTGTGTGTGTGTGTGTGTTTTAGGGAACGGGAATATTCCTCTGTGTGCGTTTTAGGGAGTATTCCCAAAATACTGGGATTGTTCTGTCGGGAATCCAACGAAGCCGGGCGCAATTCCCGATTCTCCTTCAGGAGTTCTTTTTCCGCGCCCGGCCGTGTAAATAACGCAGCGGGAGTGGAAATGATGTCATTGTTCAACACTCGGCGTGGCCGATCCCTTCAGGAGGATTCTTTGGGATAAATCCTTTGTCCTCCAGCAGGGAAAGCATTCCCCGTGTGGCTGCCGATAGGAAAAGAATTGATAAAATGATAAAATAACAAAATATCGTGGAGGTTTGGTGGTGGGAATTGTTTTATTTTAATGTCTAAACTCGGCTGAACCGAAACGATTCCCTGCCCCTGCTTGCTGAGGTGTGAGGGGAGGGGGTTTCCAGCTGTAAAATTCAAGTTGTTGCAGGGAAAAATTCCGGTTTATTCAGCGTGATTTCATTTTTATTCCGTTATTTCGGCTGTCCTGGAACGGACACCTGAGGGAATAACGCCGTGGAGTTTCAGGGAATTTGAAAAAGGGCAATTTAAATTTTTAATTTTTTTTTTAATTTAAATGCTGTGGATTTTCAGGGAATTTTTAAAAAAGGGAATTTTTACCCTTGCCACAGAGGTTTTATTTCTTTCAGAGGTTTCGAGGGAAGTGTTGGTGTTTTGGAGAGAGCTTTGGTGGGAGGGACAATTGGAAGAACTTGTCTGGGTCTGGAACCGGGCAGGGAATTTCCTGGCTTTTAGGGAATATCCTAATATCCCCTTTCAGGGAATATCCTGTATTTTAGGGATAAATACTGCTCTAGGAGGAGGACCTTTCCATTATTCCCAAGAACTAACAGTATCCAAATTTTTTGAGGAATAAAACAGATCCAGGAGCACGCTAAAAGCAGCAGTGTGTGGGGAGAGTTCAGGAAAAGGTTTATTTATTTAAAAAAAAAAAAAAAAAAAAAAATCCTGCATTCAACTATTGAAATTACCCCATGGATTCTCTGTGAGGCATCTTCGGGGTGGGATGTTCCAAAAGCGCGGCTCCGAAGTCTCCCAAAGGCAGGGAGCAGCTCCGTGGGATTTCAGGAAGGGAATGGAATTTTAACCAAGTTCAGGTTAAATTCACACCTGCCTGGGATTTTGCTGGATTTACTGCTCCGCTCATCCTGCACTCCTCAGGGTTTCTCCTCGTTCCCACCACGGCCGAAGGAGGAAATTGAAATTTACACCCTCCCCCTGATTTTTCCCGTTCCCCAGAGCGAGGCACAGCTCTTAAAAATTCCCTTAAGAATTCCCTTTAAAATTCCATTAAGAATTCCCTTAAAATTCCCTAAAAAATGAGCATTTTTCATGTGGTTCCCACCCCAGTTGAGCTTTTTTTGGGATGTTTGAGTCCTTCACCACCAACCCCTGCGGACACAAATCCCTGCAGCTCCCCATCAAACGCCCGGATTTCTCTCTTTGGAGCAGCCCCAGGAAAATCCAAACATCCCCGAGCCAGGATGGGGAGGAGAAATCCACCGAAAAAAAGAATCCACCGAAAAAAAGAATCCACCGAAAAAAAAATCCGCCGAAAAAAAAAATCCACCAAAAAAAAAATCCACCAAAAAAAAAAATCCACCAAAAAAAAATCCCTTTGGTTTTTTGTTATTTTTCTTTTCTTCACAGCGTGGATGTGAAAGATCTGAGAGGGATTCAGGGAAATTTGAGCCGGGGGCCTGGCTGAGCATCCAGGGGTTCCTCCATCCTGTCCCGCTGGATCTGCTCCCCCTGGCTCCGCGTTATTCCCGCCCTGGCGCCTCCCGGGCACTTTGGCGGCAATAACTCGTTTTAGCGGGAGCTGAGCGCCGGTTGCCAGGCGACGGAGCATCTCCAGGGGCCGATGCCGAGCCGGGAATGGCGTTGGAAGGGTCTTGGAGCCTTTGGAATATCCGTGCTGGGGAGCGGGAGCAGCGAGCGGCGGTTTCGCTTTCCTGACCTAATTTCTCTTGGGAACGAGGCAGAAAATGGCCCGAGGAGGAGGAGGCTGGAGAGCAGCTGCTCTTCCCTCTGCTCCGCGTCCTGCTGCCCAGCTGTCGGGAACGCCGGCATCCCTGAGCTCGGGGTGACAAATGGCCTCCGACCGGTGCCGTGGGGAGGTGGCACCCCAGGAGAGCTCGGCGGCGCCTCGGGGTTTGAGTATTTCCCATCCAGTTTGAGTATTTCCCATCCAGTTTGAGTATTTCCCATCCAGTTTGGAATCCCGCTCCTCATTTAATCCTCAATTCAATAATTTGTAGTTCTTTGGGGCATTAAATTTAAACTCCGCGTGGAGCGGGAGCTGCTGTGTTCGCATTTTCGTGAGGCACAACAACTCCTCTCTCCGGGCCTTGGGAATGAAGGGCACAATTTCACTGCCTCAGAGGAATTTAAATAAAAGTGAGTTGGGAGCAGCAAACTTGGAGGAAATTCCTGAGGAGCTGTAATATTTGTAATCCTGCAGTTCTTTACTCTAAACTCCACGTACAGCATGAGCTGCTGCCTTCACATTTTATTTTCAGACACAATTCCTCTCTCCAGGCCTTGGGAATCAAGGACACAATTTCACTGCCTCAGAGGAATTTAAGTAAAAGTGAGTTGGGAGCAGCAAACTTGGGAGGAAATTCCTTCATTACCTGGAGCTGTAATTGGAGGATTAACTCCCGATGTGCAAATGGACCAAGCCGATAAAAGTGTGGAAAACTCCCGAGCGCCGTTTTGGGTGTGTTTCTGACTGGCCAAGGAGTGTCCACCGAAAGCCTTCAGCAGATCCCCACTTTTACTCTCCTGATCTCGTCCAGCCTCTGTTCTAGGCAGCTGCTCCAAAAGCAAAATTTCGGGATATGAGCACCTCTGGAGCTGGAGGAGAGCAAACCAAGCGCGGTTTGGTGCCTTGGGGTGGCTCTAGAGGAAGGGGGCGATGCTTTAGGATCTCAGATTTTCTATTTCTCATCTCTTTGTAATCCTGCAGTCCTTTGGTGCAGAACTCTAAACTCCACACACAGCGTGAGCTGCTGCCTTCACATTTTATTTTCAGGCACAATTCCTCTCCAGGCCTGGGGATCAAGGGCACAATTTCCCACCTCAGCCTGACCCAAATGTCGAGATAATATTAATTTAAAATCATTTTCAGCCCTCCTGAGGGTAAACCCCCTGCTTCTCTCCTCCTCAGCTGCCAGGGGAGGGAGATGCCCGGCGCTTTGTTACAAAACCAGGGAGAAATAAATTTCCTGGGACGGGGATAATCCGCGGCTGCACCTCACCCAGGCACAGGGAACTTCGGGATTTGGGCAGATCCGTCTCTTTTGGGTGATCCCTTAAACCACCCCCAGCCCCATCCCGGAATTCCTGCCGCTCCCTCTGAGCCTCTCCCCTTTTTTTCCCAGGACTTCTCCTACGATGACTCCAAGGTGGAGTTCAACGTGGATGCCCCCAACGGGGTGGTGATGGAGGGTTACCTCTTCAAGAGAGCCAGCAACGCCTTCAAAACGTGGAACAGGTGAGGAAGGAGCCCAATTCCCGAATTCCACCCGGCCCCCGGCCGTCCCTCTGCACGCTCCCGTCCTGGCGGCGGCGCCGGGAGGATTCTGAGCTCAGCGAGTTAAAAGATGGAGCGTTAAAATCGTTGAAACGAGGTTGGTTTGAGGGTTTTTGTGATTTTCAGGGCCTTTTGCGATGGAATAACGACCGAGGATCCTCCCAAGGAAGAGAGGGCGCAGGGCATTTGTAGCAATTTCGAGGGATTAAAGTGCATTTGTAGCAAATTTCGAGGGATTAAAGTGCATTTGTAGCAAATTTCGAGGGATTAAAGTACATTTGTAGCAAATTTCGAGGGATTAAAGTGCATTTATAAAAATTTAGGGAAATATCCCAACACAGGGAATGTTCCAGGAGGATCCAACCTGTCCCTTTTGGGATGGGGAGATGGGAGAGTGGAAATCCCAGAAATTGCTTTCAGTGCCCTGAGCCTGCCTTTTTAAATTGATTTTAAAAAATCCGTATAATTAGAGATCTTTTAATTGGGCACAGATTGGATTTTGCATCCAGCAAAATCTGGGCTGTGCTTAGGCTTTGGAGTAGATAAACGAAATAAATGAATTAATTAAAAGCTTCGGTGAGCTGTTTATGCACAGGAATCGCCTTCATTTGCATGGGGAAAAAAAAAACCCAAACAAATAAAAAAGATGCGGAATTAGAGATTTCTGCAGGGCTTGGATAAGAATTCCTTTCTCTCTGCGGCTTCCCCTGGTGCTGAGGAGATTCCAGGGAAATTTAACAGCGTTCCTTGTCCCTCAGGCCCAATGACAGTTCCTGCCGGGTCTGGGCTGAGCTTTTATGAACATTCCCACATTTCCTGCTCGATGTTTTCCTTGCTCCATAGCTGCTTCCACCCGCACCACGTGTGGAGTGAAACCCATCCCAAAGTGGGTTAATGACAAAATCCATCCCAAAGTGTGCCAGGTTATGCCAAAATCCATCCCAGAATGTGCCAGGTTATGGCAAAACTCATCCCAAAGTGTGCCAGGTTATGCCAAAATCCATCCCAGAGTGTGCCAGGTTATGGCAAAATCCATCCCAAAGTGTGCCAGGTTATGCCAAAATCCATCCCCAAATTAATGCCATCCCCAAATTAACGCCATCCCAGGTTCGTGCCGAGATCTTGGCTCTTGGGACAGGATTTGCCTGGAATTATTTATTCCTCTCTCCTGGAAACTCGCTGGGAATTCGCGGGTCGCCCCAAAGGTGCCTGTCCTGGAGGGAGCTCCGTCCTCTCCCTGCTTTTCCTGACCCCTGAATAACGCCAGCCTCAGCAGCTTCAAATCCCAGGTTTCATCCCGAAATCCACCCCCAAATCCCCAAATCCCACTTTGCTTCCCAAAATCCTCCCCCAGCCCAGTCCCCTGTCTTCATTCCCAGCGATTCCCAGTTTTTCCCCCCCCCCTTTTTTCCCATTTTTTTTCTACAGTTTTTTTCCCCATTTTTTTTCCCACTTTTTTTTTCCCCTGATTTTTCCCCCTTTTCCCCCCCCTTTTTTATTCCTGTTTTTTTTCCCCATATTTTTTCCCCATATTTTTCCCCCCATTTTTTTTCCCCAGTTCTTTCCCCAGTTTTTTTCCCTGTGTTTTTTTTTCCCATTTTTTTCCCCCATATTTTTTTCCCCGTATTTTTCCCCCCATTTTTCCCCCCCAGTTTTTGGTTTGGTTTTTTTTTTTCCCCCAGTTGTTTTCCTCCCATTTTTTCCCCCCAGTTTTTTTGGGTTTTTTTTTCCCCAGCTTTTTTCCCAGCTATTCCCAGCTCCTGGAGCCCACTCGTCACCTCCTCGTTGTGCCTCCCCCTCCCTGGAGCAGCCAAAATCCTCCCAAAATCCCAAAATATCCCGACCTGGAGCTGAGCACAGCCTGAGCTCAATCAGAGCACCCCCAAATCACCTGGATTTTTTCCCATTTTCCCCCCAGATTTGTCCAGTCCTTTCATCTGTTTAACATTTCAGCTGTCGCCAAAGACAGAGAATTCCATTTTTTGCCTCTTTTTCCCTGTTTTTGTTTTGTTTTTTAATTTTTTTTTTTGCCATCCATGAATGACTCTCTGTGCTCAGGTATCCCGGTGTTTCCTTCCTGCTGGGAATGGTTCTCTTTGCTTTCCCTGAGGATGATGAGGGCGTTAAATAAATGAAATTATTTTTTAACAGAACCTTGGAGCTTCTCCCTGCCAGGGAGCCTGAGGGACAAGGAATGACGCCAGATTTCCCTGGAATTCCTTTCCCCTGCCTCCTCAGCACCAGGCGAAGCTTCAACGAGAGAAAAAAAAAAAAAAAATTAAAAGGAATTTTAGGAATTCTTATTAGAAAGGAATTCTTCTCCAACCCCTGCAGAAACCTCTAACTCCAACCCCTTTTTTATTTTTTTTTCCCCATGCAAACGAAGGCAGCTTCGTCCCTGAAGCATTTGATTAATTAATTTCACTGGTTTGTCCCGGAGCCTGATGAGAATGTTAATTTTTATCGGGCAAAGCGCTGCCGTTTTCGCGTCCTGACGCGTGTCCGTGTGTCCGTCTGTCCCCACCAGGAGATGGTTCTCCATCCAGAACAGCCAGCTGGTCTACCAGAAGAAGCTGAAGGTCAGGTGATTAACCGAGCGGTTAATTAACTAATTCATTAACCCACCGGGGAATCCTGGGTTTGGGTCAGAGGGGCAGCGAGGCCGGGAGCGGGCTCCGAAAGGGCAGCAAACGTTTGCTAAAGAGCGATTTAATAAATAATTCTTCGCTAAATAATTCTTTATTAAAGGCTTGTTCAATCAGTAATTATTTGTTAAGGAATTCTGTGGTGAATGCGTATTTGATCAGTAGTTATTTAGTAAATAATTCTTTAGTGAATAAGTCTTTAGTAAGAATTAGATGTATTATCTATTATTTATTATATATCATATATTATGTATTAAACATTATAATATATATTAATATATAAGGTTATATTATATAGTATATAGAATATAGAATATACAAGATACAATATACAATAAATAATAAATTCTAGCATATAGTATTATAATTATAAATATGATATATCAGATATAATATATAATTATATATTTATATATATTATATATATTATAGAAAATATACCACATATCACACATCACAATCACATATAATATACAATATATAATATACAGTATATAATATATAATAGATTATATATTGTATATTGTATATTATATATTATATAGTATATAGTATATAGTATATAGTATATTATTATATATTATAGATGTGTATATTATTATATAATGTAGTATATATTATATAAAATTTTATTATAATTATTAAATAACTATTTATTAAGTAATTATTAAATAAGTCTTTCTTAGGTAATCATTTGAATGTAATTACATAATAAAGAATTCTTTGTTGAATAGTTATTTAATAATTAATTATTTAATAAATAATTCTTTATGAAATACTTCTTTAATCAGTAATTATTTATTAATTTTAAAATATATTTTTAAAATTAAATTATTTATTAAACCACTCTTTATTCAGCAATTCTTTCCTGAACAATTCCTTCTGTGCACTCAATCCTCCCCGCGGGGCTGGGGAGCTGGGGCGGTGCCCGGCGCGGGCGGCGCTCGGCGCGACCCCGCGCAGAATTCCGCCAGATCCCTTCTCCAGCCCCCGGAGTCACCCGGGCTGGGGCTGGCTCTGCTCCCGCCGCACCCGGCCTGGGCAGGAGGGGCTGGGCTGGGGTTCGGGGGGGAGAAGGAGCTTGGGGGGTTTGGGGAGGAGTTTGGGGGGTGAGAAGGAACCTGAGGGGTTTGGGGAGGAATTTGGGGGGTTTGGGCTGGAGTTCGGGGGGTGAGAAGGAACTCGAGGGGTTTGAGGAGGAGTTTGAGGGGTGAGAAGGAGCTTGAGGGGTGTCAGGAGGAGTTTGGGGGGTTTGAGGAAGAGTTTGTGGGGGTTTGGGCAGGAGTTCGGGGGGGTGAGAAGGAATTTGAGGGGTTTGGGGAGGAGTTTGGGGGGGTTGGGCAGGAATTTGGGGGTTGGGAAGGAGATTGGGAAGGAGTTTGGGGGTTTGGGCAGGAGTTTGAAGGGTGAGAAGGAGTTCGAGGGGTGAGAAGGAGTTTGAGGGGGTTGAGAAGGAGTTTGGGGGATTGGGAAGGCGTTTGGGGGTTTAGGCAGGAGTTTGGGGGGCGTGAAAAGGAATTTGAGGGGTTTTGGCAGGAGTTTGGGAGCTTGGGGAAGGAGTCTGGGGGGTTTGGGAGGGAGTTTGGATGGTTTGAAAAGGAGCTTGGAAGGTTTGAGAAGAGTTTTGGGCAGCAGGGAGTCTGGAGGATTTGGGAAGGAGTTTGGAGGATTTGGGCAAGAAGGAGTTTGAAAGATCCAGCGGGAGTTTGGAGGGTCTGGAAAGGAGCGAGTTTGGAGCATTTGGGAAGGAGTTTGGAGGATTTGGGAAGAATTTTTCAGGAATTGCACAGGAGGGAGTTTGGAGGATTTGGGAAGGAGTTTGGAGGGTCTGGGCAGGAGTGTCCCGGCCCCTCAAGCCCCGCTGTGTCCCCAGGACGTCCTGACCGTGGTGGTGGAGGACCTGAGGCTGTGCACGGTCAAACCCTGCGAGGACATCGAGAGGAGGTTCTGCTTTGAGGTCGTCTCCCCCACCAAGTGAGTCTGGGGCTCCCCAGGGGCTCCCCGGGCTGGCCCGAGGTCAGATCCGAGCAGAGGCTGCTGAATTTTGGCTGGGATTTTGGCGCCAAAATCCCTCAGGAAGTTCCTCACACATCACCCTAAGCTGGATCAGATTGCATAATTATATATAATATGATTATTGATATGACGTACACCAGTAATTATTTCTATTGCTAATTTATAGTTAATTGATAATGCCCAATTCCAGAGTGACCAGCTTTAAAAAGAATTTCCAGAGCTGCCTGGAGGGTTTGGGTTGGGAGCACCTCTGGCTGTCCACCTTTGTGGGGTTAATTTTTGTGGGTTAATTAACCCTTGTGGGGTTAATTTTTGTGGGTTAATTAACCCTTGTGGGGTTAATTTTGGCTGGAACCTTTGGAAAGGGAAGACCCCAACTTTGCAGGGTGAATTTTTTTTTTCCTGGAAAGTTTGGAGTGGGAACACCCCAAACCTTGTGGGGTGAATTTTGGCTTGAAGGGGTTGAAGAGGAAACACCTCAAACTTGTAGGGTTAATTTTTACATGGAAGCTTCGGAGTGGGAACGCCCCAAGCTTGCAGGGTTATTTTTTTTTTCCTGGAAAATTTGGAGTGGGAACATCCCAACCTTGTGGTGTGAATTTTTTCCTGGAACCTTTGGAGTGGGAACATCCCAAACCTTGTAGGGTTAATTTTTACTTGGAACCTTTGGAGTGGGAACATCCCAAACCTCATGGGGTGAATTTTTTACCTGGAACCTTTGGAGTGGGAACACCCAAACTTGTAGGATTAATTTTTACCTGGAACCTTTGGAGTGGGAACATCCCAAACTTGTGGGATGATTTTTTACCTGGAACCTTTGGAGTGGGAACATCCCAAACTTATGGGGTGATTTTTACCTGGAACCTTTGGAGTGGGAACATCCCAAACCTGTGGGATGATTTTTTACCTGGAACCTTTGGAGTGGGAACATCCCAAACTTGTGGGATGATTTTTTACCTGGAACCTTTGGAGTGGGAACATCCCAAACCTGTGGGATGATTTTTTACCTGGAACCTTTGGAGTGGGAACATCCCAAACCTGTGGGATGATTTTTTCCTGGAACGTTTGGAGTGGGAGCACCCCGATCTCGCGGGCTGAGTTTTTGCCCCGCCGTGCTGAGGATGAGGAGGAGGGAGCTCCCCCGGGCCCGGGCTGTGTGTCGTGGCTCTCCCCACGCCGTTCCCTGCTTTTCCAGGAGCTGCATGCTGCAGGCTGACTCGGAGAAGCTGCGCCAGGCCTGGATCCAGGCGGTCCAAGCCAGCATCGCCTCCGCCTACCGCGAGAGCCCCGACAGCTACTACATCGAGGTGAGGGGAATCCAGGGAAAATCCACAGCTCCCTGCTCCCTCCTCCAGCCCGGTCCTTGGAGCGGCTGCCCAGGACGGAGCCGGGAGGAGATCAAGGGAGTAAAAGCGGGGATTTATTAAAAACCTTCAATAGAAACATCTTGGCCACAGCCAAAACGGCGCTCGGGAGTTTTTCACACTTTTATCAGCTTGTGCCATTTGCAGATCGGGGGTTAATCCTCCAGTTACAGCTCCAGGTAATGAAGGAATTTCCTCCCAAGTTCGCTGCTCCCAACTCACTTTTATTTAAATTTCTCAGGGCAGTGAAATTGTGTCCTTGATCCCCAGGCCTGGAGAGGAACGGTTTGAAAATAAAATGTGAAGGCAGCAGCTCACGCTGTGTGTGGAGTTTAGAGTTCTGCACCAAAGGACTGCAGGATTACAAACAGATGAGAAATAGAAAAGCTGAGATCCTAAAATACCACCTCCTTCCTCTAGAGCCACTCCAAGGCACCAAACCGCGCTTGCTTTGCTCTCCTCCAGCTGCGTCAGAGGTGTTCATATCCCGAAATTTTTTTGCTTTTCCCTGCAGAGGCTGGACAGAACAGCCTCCCCCTCCACCAGCAGCATCGACTCGGCCACGGATTCCCGGGAGCGCGGCGGGAAAGGGGAAACGATCCTGCAGAGGGTGCAGAGCATCCCCGGGAACGAGCAGTGCTGCGACTGCGGGCAGCCAGACCCTCGCTGGGCCAGCATCAACCTGGGCGTCCTGCTGTGCATCGAGTGCTCCGGGATCCACAGGTGCCGCGGGAGCGCGCCGCTCCGGGGAGATCCCCGGGGAAACGGGACACGGGTGGAGGGCAGGATTCCGGGGAGATCGGGCAGGGATGGAGGGCTGGATTCCAGGGAAATCGGGCAGGGATGGAAGGCTGGATTTCAGGGGAAACGGGCAGGGATGGAGGGCAGGATTCCGGGGGAAAATGGGCAGGGATGGAGGGCTGGATTTCAGGGAAAACGGGCAGGGAGGCGTGAAAAGATTCCCAGGGAAAATGAGTGAGGGTGGAATGCAGGATTCCAGGGAAAACGGGCAGGGATGGAGGGCTGGATTTCAGGGAAAAGAGCTAGGGCTGGAGGGCAGGATTCCAGGGGAAATGGGCAGCGATGGAGGGCTGGATTCCAGGGAAAACGGGCAGGGATGGAGTGCAGGATTCCAGGGGAAAACAGGCAGGGATGGAGTGCAGGATTTCATGGAAAAGAGCTAGGGATGGAGTGCAGGATTCCAGGGAAAATGGGCGGGGATGGAGTGCAGGATTCCAGGGAAAATGGGCAGGGATGGATGAAAAGATTCCCAGGGAAAATGGGCAGGGATGGAGTGCAGGATTCCAGGGAAAACAGCCAGGGATGGAGTGCAGGATCCCAGGAAAAGCGGTGCAGCTGGAATTGCAGCAGATGCAGCGTTCGTGCCGACAGATCCAGCAGGAATTGTCCCCGTGTGTTTCATATTCCAGCCCCTCTGCACAGGGAGATAATTAAGAGCTGCCCGAACCTCGTTAGGGGAATTCGGGGTTTGTGGAATTGTAACAAATCTTTGGATTTTCTCCCTCTTGGCTGAGCAGGAGCCTGGGTGTTCACTGCTCCAAGGTCCGATCCCTGACGCTGGATTCCTGGGAGCCGGAGCTGCTCAAAGTGAGTGCTGGATGTTGCCAGCCAGGGAGAAACGCTGGGAATCCAGGGATTCCCTGGAAGCGGGGGGAATTCTCCTCGCCTGAGGCTTTAATTCCCTGCCTGGATTTCGCTTTCAGCTGATGTGTGAGCTGGGCAACAGCACCATGAACCAGATTTACGAGGCGCAGTGTGAGGAGCTGGGGCTGAAGAAACCGACAGCCGGCAGCTCCAGGTGAGCCCTGCCCCAAAATCCAGGGAAAAGCGGGTTCGGGGATCCCCACAGCAACCCCGGTGCCCCCAAATCCATGGAATTTAGATTTAGAGGGCTCCAATTGCCCCAGGAACCCCCAGCTCACCCGAGCTGGGCTCTCACGGAGGTCAGCGAGCTGTTGGAATGTGCCTGGGAAGCAGGAATTGCAGGATTTATCCCCGGATTTGGGACCTCCCAAATACCTGGGGCTGAGCACCTCCTTCCGCCCTCAAACCACCCCCAGCACCTTCGGGTTGTGCTTTGAAACGACCGAAGAAAAGAAAAGAAAAAAAAAAAAAAAAAGAAAAGACATTTTTAAGTTTGAGAAATGGGAATTTCAGGCCTCGGGTGGACAAAACACCCCAGGGCAGCAGCAGCTCAGTTTTCTCCTGGCTGCTTTGGGCAAACCCAGCTCCCTCAGTTAAACATCTGGGAAATGGGAATTTTGTCATGGAGTGGACAAAACGCCCCAACAGAGCAGTGGCTCCATCGGGGAGGGCAGGATTCCGGGGATGGAGTGCAGGATTCCAGGGAAAACAGCCAGGGATGGAGCGCAGGATTCTAGGGAAAACAGCCAGGGATGGAGTGCAGGATTCCAGGGAAAACAGCCAGGGATGGAGCGCAGGATTCTAGGGAAAACAGCCAGGGATGGAGTGCAGGATTCTAGGGAAAAGAGCCAGGGATGGAGTGCAGGATTCCAGGGAAAACAGCCAGGGATGGAGTGCAGGATTCCAGGGAAAACAGCCAGGGATGGAGCGCAGGATTCCTTGGAAAATAGCCAGGGATGGAGTGCAGGATTCTAGGGAAAACAGCCAGAGATGGAGTGCAGGATTCCTGGGAAAACAGCCAGGGATGGAGTGCAGGATTCTAGGGAAAACAGCCAGAGATGGAGTGCAGGATTCCTGGGAAAACAGCCAGGGATGGAGTGCAGGATTCCAGGGAAAACAGCCAGGGATGGAGTGCAGGATTCCAGGGAAAACAGCCAGGGATGGAGTGCAGGATTCTAGGGAAAACAGCCAGGGATGGAGCGCAGGAGCCCAGCTCCCTCTGCAGAGGCCGGCCCAGAGACCTCAGAAAAGCCTCATTTTGAAGTTTGATAAAAAGGGATTTTTGTCACCGAGTGGACAAAACGCCCCGACAGAGCAACGGCTCCATTGGGGAGGGCAGAATTCCTTGGAAAACAGCCAGGGATGGAGTGCAGGATTCCTTGAAAAACAGCCAGGGATGGAGTGCAGGATTCCAGGGAAAACAGCCAGGGATGGAGTGCAGGATTCTAGGGAAAATAGCCAGGGATGGAGTGCAGGATTTCTTGGAAAACAGCCAGGGATGGAGTGCAGGATTTCTTGGAAAACAGCCAGGGATGGAGTGCAGGATTTCTTGAAAAATAGCCAGGGATGGAGCGCAGGATCCCAGGGAAAACAGCCAGGGATGGAGTGCAGGATTCCAGGGAAAACAGCCAGGGATGGAGTGCAGGATTCCAGGGAAAACAGCCAGGGATGGAGTGCAGGATTCCTTGAAAACAGCCAGGGATGGACTAAAAGATTCCCAGGAAAAGCCGCCAGGGCTGGAGCGCAGGAGCCCAGCTCCCTCGGCAGAGGCCGGCCCAGAGACCTCAGAAACGCCTGGAAAAAGGGATTTTTGTCGCCGAGCGGACGGAACGCCCCGACGGAGCGGCGGCTCCGTCCCCTGGTGCTGGCCTTGGCCGAATCCCCTAAATCCCCGTTCCCGTGCCTTTCCCTCCCTCCCCCAGGCAGGACAAGGAGGCCTGGATCAAGGTGAAGTACGTGGAGAAGAAGTTCCTGAGGAAGCTGCCGGCCGGGGACGCGCTGGCGGACGGCGAGCGCAAACCGCGCCGCTGGTGCGTCGACAAGCGCCAGCGCCGCAGCAGCGGCTCCAGGGCGCCCGCAGCCCGCAGGAAATACCGCCAGGACCCCGGGAACGCCTCCCCGGCCATGCTCTCCTCAGGTGGGCACCCCCCTGTCCCCTCCCGGGGTCCCCCAAAGCCCTGGGAGCGTCCCCGGAGCAGCTCCCGTTCCCTTCCAGCGCCCGCCGCGGCTCCGGGAGGATGCCCTGGCTTTCAAAGCCCTTTCCCGGCGTTTTCCGGCTGTTCCAGGAGGATCCCGTGGCTAAAGGGGGATCGCCGGGGGGATCCCGTGATCTCCAAGCTCGCTTTGTGGGCTTTTTTTTTTTTTTCCGTGTTCCAGAGCCCTGCTTTGAAACGGATTTTTAAATCCTTTTGGTTTTGCCTCCGTAAGAGAGGCTGTGCTTAGGAACGGTTCGGAGATGACTTTAGTCAGCGGTTTGGGGTATTTTGGGGTTCTTAGAAAGGGTTTTGGCTGCTTCCAGTGCCTTTGGATCACTTTGCTCAGAGATCTGTGACATTTTGGGTTCTTGGGAAGGTTCTGCCAGCCCTGGGATCACTTTGGTCACAGATCTGTGACATTTTGGGTTCTTGGGAAGGCTCTGGCTGCCCTGGGGTGACTTTGGTCAGAAATTTGTCACATTTTAAGTTCTTAGGAAAGGTTCTGGCTGCTCCCAGTGCTCTGGGATCACTTTGGCCAGAGATCTGTGACATTTTGGGTTCTTGGGAAGGTTCTGGCTGCTCTGGGGTGACTCTGCTCAGAGATCTGTGACATTTTGGGTTCTTGGGAAGGTTCTGCCTGCCCTGGGATCCCTTTGCTCAGAGATCTGTGACATTTTGGGTTCTTGGGAAGGTTCTGCCAGCCCTGGGATGACTCTATTCAGAGATCTGTGACATTTTGGGTTCTTGGGAAGGTTCTGCCTGCCCTGGGATCCCTCTGCTCAGAGATCTGTGACATTTTGGGTTCTTGGGAAGGTTCTGGCTGCCCTGGGATCCCTCTGCTCAGAGATCTGTGCCATTTCGGGCCGTGTGAGCACAGCTGTGCAAACCCCGCAGAGGAACCGTCTCCTTTTGCTCCTCACTGACTGTGGCTCTCCCGTGTGAAGCAGCGGCCACCCTGGAGAGGAAATTCCGCCGGGATTCGCTCTTCTGCCCGGACGAGCTGGACTCTCTCTTCTCCTACTTCGACACCGGCGCTGGCTCCGGCCCTCGCAGTAAGTGCCCCAGCGGCTCTCCCAGTTCTCCCAGTTCTCCCAGTTCTCCCAGTTCTCCCGGAGCCCAGGCCAGCTGTCCCAGGCGAGGGTGAACATTCCAGCACAGGGACCAGCAGCTGGTTGCACAGAAACTCCGACCCCGCTCCTGCTCTTCCGTTGCACCAATTTTAACGTCCCGTTTCCGGCGGATGGGGAATTTTTCCTTTTTTTTCCCCCCCCACCACCCCCAGCATCTTCTACTCCCAGATTTTGCATTCCATTGGCTTTTTATTTTTATTATTATTAATTTTTTTTTTAATTCTGCTTTTCATTTTGGCTTTTAATTTTTTTATTAATTTTTTTAAAAATTATTATTTTTAATTTTTTTTTTTAGCCGATTCTTGCTGCGAACGAATTTTTTTTTTCTCTCTCTTTTTCTTTTTTTTTTTTTTTCCCCCTTTTTTTTTCTTTGTGTTTGTGCCAATGAACTCCCCTCACATTCCCGTCCGCCTTCCTCTAGGTGCCAGCCACATCTCCCTGCAGCACCCGCTGGCAGGTGGCCCTTGGAGTGGGATGGGTCCCCCTGGGTCCCTCCTGGACGGAGGTAAGGCGACGCTCTGGCAGCCAGCAGCAAAAGAGACACCCAAATTTCGCTTGTTCCGCCCCAAAACTCCCAGGCACTGATGGATTTCTGGTCAGGGATTCCATAAATTGCCAGCTCCTTCGGTTTTCCACCGGCAAAAAAAAAAAATGTTTCTAAAAATTCCTTTTACCGAATAAACTCCTCAGAGGATGTTATCCTGGACAGGTGGGAACTGAGAGAGGAAGTTTGTTTATTTTATTTATTTAGCGTTCTGCACCCCAGAGTTTTTGTGGTCCGTCATCATCCTTGGCTCAGGAGTTGTTAAATTTCCTGGCTTGTCCTTGTAGGAGTTCACAACAAATATTTACAGCCCTGAGTTCAGCGCAGCAGAAACTCCCAGGTTTTCCTCCAAGCCCACGTTATGCCTTGGAATCAAGGACAAAGGTGCTTTAGTTATTTTTTTATTGATTTAGTTTTTGTCTGAATCAGGGCTTTAAAAGCTGTTCCAGTTTCGAGGAATTTTGTGCTTTTTTTTTTTCCGTGCTTTTTCTCCACAAAAACAATGGGAAGTGCAGGACTGCAGAGTCCCTCAGATCCCTCAGAGGGAATCTTGCTCCTGGAGAGGGAAACAGCAAATTCCTCAGAGGGAATCTTGTTCCTGGAGGGGAAAACATTAAATTCCTCAGAGGGAATCTTGTTCCTGGAGGGGAAAACATTAAATTCCTCAGAAGGAATCTTGTTCCTGGAGAGGAAAACATTAAATTTCTCAGAGGGAATCTTGCTCCTGGAGGGGAAAACAGCAAATTCCTCAGAAGGAATCTTGCTCCTGGAGAGGAAAACAGCAAATTCCTCAGAAGGAATCTTGTTCCTGGAGGAGAAAATAACAAATTCCTCAGAGCCTCAGGTTGCTCCTAAAGAAGAAAATAACAAATTCCTCGGAGCCTCATGTTGCTCCTAAAGAAGGAGGCAGCGATTTTTCTCCCTGATGCAGCGAGAGCGGAGCTGGGGGTGGATCCCCGTCCCCGTGCCAGATCCTCCCTTCTTGTTTTGCGGGGAGCGTGGAGCGGAGGCACGAGGCCTCGCTGGAATCACGTTTCCCTTCCTCCCCGTGCCGTGGGCTCGCTTTCTATAAAAATCTGCAGCAGCTCTAAAAAAAGCCCCTCGTGCTCCCAGACCTTTCCTGTGGTGTCTCCGCTCCCTCCTCCGGCCGCGGAGCGCTGCTGGAGGATTCCTCGTGATCCAGGATTTCGGGAGCCCGATCTTTATCTGGGATTTTGCTCTGGGGAGTTCAGCACCCTCTGAGGTCCAGGCTCTGGCTCTGCCGGGGTTTTCCAGGCTCAGCTCTGTGGTTCCTGCAGCTTTTCCTGGTGTTTCCCTTTGCACGGAGCACTCGGCTGGTTCAGGAATGTTTTCCAGGCTTGTTTTCCTTCCTAATCCCAGTGGGTTTGATGCCTTGAGAAGGCTGACCTGGAAGAGACTGGACAGAGCTGGAGAATAAAGTGGATATTTATTAAAAGTCCTTCAGGATCCACCTTGGGCAGGACAAGAGCCTGGCCAGGGCTGCACCCAGGGTGGAGCCAAAATGGGCACAAAATGGGCTCAAAATGGACACAAAATGGTTACAAAATGGTCACAAAATGGGCACAAAATAGACCCCAAATGGTCACAAAATGGGCGCAAAAATGGCACAAAATGGTCACAAAATGGTCAGGAAATGGTCACAAAATGGGCACAAAATGGTCACAAAATGGACCCCAAATGGTCACAAAATGGACGCCCGGTCACGAGGTCTCACACTTTTATAGGTTTTGGTCCATTTACATTTTGGTGTTTAATTGTCCAATTCCAGCTCCAGGTTGTGCAGTCCCATCCTCTCAGATTCCTCAGTTCACTGTTTCTGCACTTTTTGGGCCCAAAGCCGCAACGTTGTCCTTGGTTCTCGGAAACCTTTTCCTCTGGAAGAGGATTGACTTGTTTAATTAAGCTGTGACGAGATCTTGCTGATAACACTTTATATGAAGTTCAGACTCCCACGCTAACGCAGCTCGGAATCTGGAAAATCCAAAAGCCAAAACTTCAGGCGTCACAATGAAAAAGCGAAAAGCGCCCCGGTGCCGGATGAGAGCTCCCGGAGCGGCGCCGGTGCGGTCGGAGCTGTGTCTTGGTTCACCCGTGCCAGCGCCTCGCTGTCTCTGCTGCTGCTCCGCGCCCGCCTCCGTCACCATCCCGCAGGGGTGGCAGCAGGGGCTGTCCCCAGGCGCCGTGGCAGCGCGGGGACACGGCCACCGCGAGGCTTGGCAGCTTCTCCTGGGGGCTGAACGGGTGCCAGCGCCCCTGTCCCTGCGCCAGCGCCCCTGTCCCTGTCCCAGCGCCCCGTCCCTGCGCCAGCCGTGTGCGTGTCACCTCCTGCAGTGCCCTGTCCCCGCCGTGGGCACGGCCGGGCCCGGCTCTGGGGCCCCGGGGTGTTAAAGTGGCCGTGGTTTGTGTCCCGTTGGCCCCGCAGGTCTGAGCAGCGACAGCGGCCTGGGAGGGAGCACCGACGGCAGCAGCGACGTGCTGGTGTTCGGCTCCGTGGTGGACAGCGTGACCGAGGAAGGTGGGCGGCACACGGGGGCTGGGGGGCACGCGGGGAGTGGGTGGCACAGGGGAAGGTGGGTGACACACAGGGATTGGGTGACACACAGGGATTGGGTGACACAGGGATTGGGTGACACACAGGGACTGGGTGACACACAGGGATTGGGTGACATACGGATTGGGTGACACACAGGGACTGGGTGGCACAGGGGAAGGCGGGTGACACACAGTGGGAAGGGCGAATGGCGCACAGGAATTGGGTGGCACACGGGGATTGGGTGACACAGGGATTGGGTGACACAGGGATTGGGTGACACACAGGGACTGGGTGACACACGGGGATTGGGTGACACACGGGGATTGGGTGACACACAGGGACTGGGTGACACACAGGGACTGGGTGACACACGGATTGGGTGGCACACAGGGATTGGGTGGCACACAGGGATTGGGTGACACAGGAATGGCACACCGGGACTGGGTGACGTACAGGGATTGGGTGACGCAGGAATGGCACACGGGAATTGGGTGGCACACAGGGATTGGGTGGCACACAGGGATTGGGTGACACAGGAATGGCACACCGGGATTTGGTGGCACACGGGAATTGGGTGGCACACAGGAATTGGGTGGCACAGGGATTGGGTGGCACACGGGAATTGGGTGACACACGGGAATTGGGTGACACACGGGAATTGGGTGGCACACGGGAATTGGGTGGCACACAGTGGGAAGGGCAGGAGAGCTTTATCCGGGACCTCCTTGGCTGGAGATCCAGCCCGAGTCCGGGCTGAGGGGTTTTGAGGAATTCGGCAAACGGAACTTTGCTGTTGGATCGACAGCCTGAGTCCTGCCAGAGGGCAGGGTTAGATGGGATTTGGGGTGGAATTTGGGATTTGGGGATGGAGTTCTTCCCTGGGAGGGTGGGGAGGCGCTGGGATGGGTTTCCCAGAGAAGCCGTGGCTGCTCCACCCCTGGAAGTGCCCATGGGCAGGCTGGAGCGACCTGGGATAATGAGATGAGCTTTGGGATCCCTTCCACGCCAAACCCTTGTGGGATTCTCCGCTTTCTCACGGGATTTCCCCTCAGCAAAGGCAGAACTCCACAAACCCCGGCAGGCCCAGCTGAGGCGGGAGGGGCGGCCAGCGCGGCAGCGGCACCGTGAAAAACAAAGCGCGAAGCTTGGGGCTGATCCCTCCCTCCCCTTCCCCTTCCCCTTCCCTGCCCGGCAGAGTGCGAGGTGTCGGAGGAATCCAGCGGGGAAGCCGAGATCGAGCAGGAGGCGTCGGATCTGGAGGACGTGCGGGAGCTGCACCCCGGGCTGGTGATGTACCGGGCAGCCCAGGCTCGGAACCTGCCCCTGATGGCCGAAGCTCTGGCCCACGGCGCCGAGATCAACTGGGCCAACGACGAGGACGAGAGCAAAACCCCTCTGATCCAGGCCGTGAAGGGGGTACGCGGTGCCGGGATTTCGGGATGGGAGGCCTTGGCTGCGGCTTGGGGATTGCCCAGTGTGAGGAAGGAGACTCGCTCTTTGAGATATTTAAAAGTTTAATGTGGGGTGAAAGGAGCACAGGGCGCTGGGTGCTTGGCTGCTGCAGCAGCCCTCTCGTTAGAGGGTGGAAATGAGCTGAGACACAGAACTGTTGTTAAACACGGCATGAGAAGGCTCCTGGTTTATTCCTCTTCACGTTTAAAGATTAAAGAGGGATTGCGAAGTGCACTGTATCAAAATAATCTGCAAAAGCCGATGTAATGGTGAAAAACAGTGACTACATAGTTATCGGTAACATCCAGTCCCTGTGTCCTGCTGGTGGAATTCGTGTGGAAATTCCCTTTTTGGAGCACGGGAATTCTCCAGTCTTCCTGGATGGATGTGGACATTCCCTTTTTGGAGCACAGGAATTCTCCAGCCTGGCCGGGCGGATGTGGACATTCCCAATTCTCCAGCCTGGCCAGACAGATGTGGAAATTCCCAATTCTCCAGCCTGGCTGGATGAATGTGGAAATTCCCAATTCTCCAGCCTGGCCGGACGGATGTGGAAATTCCCAATTCTCCAGCCTGGCCGGACGGATGTGGACATTCCCAATTCTCCAGCCTGGCTGGATGGATGTGGAAATTCCCAATTCTCCAGCCTGGCTGGACGGATGTGGACATTCCCAATTCTCCAGCCTGGCTGGATGGATGTGGACATTCCCTTTTCCCCCTTTTCCCAGGGCTCCTTGATCGCCTGTGAATTCCTGCTGCAGAACGGGGCCGACGTCAACCAGAGGGACTCGAGGGGCCGGGCGCCGCTGCACCACGCCACGTACCTGGGGCACACCGGGTGAGTGCTGGAATGAGACCCGCAGCTGGAACAGCCCGGAAAATCCGGGAGAGGTGGGATTTAGGGGAATTGATGGGTAAAATGTGGGTTTTGGAGCGTGTGAACAGCTCAGGGCTGGCAAAGGCCAGGGGGAGGAGGGATATTGGGGTGAAATCGTTCTCTGGGTGGCTGGAGAGGAGCTGGGATGGAAATCCCGGAGAATTTGTGGCTGGAGAGGAGCTGGGATGGAAATCCCAGAGAATTTGTGGCTGGAGAGGAGCTGGGATGGAAATCCCAGAGAATTTGTGGCTGGGGAGGAGCTGGGATGGAATTCCCAGAGAATTTGTGGCTGGAGAGGAGCTGGGATGGAAATCCTGGAGAATTTGTGGCTGGGGAGGAGCTGGGATGGAATTCCCAGAGAATTTGTGGCTGGAGAGGAGCTGGGATGGAAATCCCAGAGAATTTGTGGCTGGAGAGGGGCTGGGATGGAAATCCCAGAGAATTTGTGGCTGGGGAGGAGCTGGGATGGAAATCCCAGAGAATTTGTGGCTGGAGAGGGGCTGGGATGGAAATCCCAGAGAATTTGTGGCTGGGGAGGAGCTGGGATGGAAATCCCAGAGAATTTGTGGCTGGAGAGGAGCTGAGATGGAAATCCCAGGGAATTTAAGGCTGCCCCTGGATCCCCGGAACCGCCCAAGAACAGGCCGGAGCACCCTGGGATAATGAGGACGAGCTGGAATCCTGCGCCTCTGGGGCTGGAATTCCGTTCCTGGGGCGGGAGTTCCGTGGGTCCTGAGGGCGCTGTGTCCCCAGGCAGGTGTGCCTGTTCCTGAAGCGCGGCGCCACGCAGCACGCGCCGGACGGGGACGGGCAGGACCCGCTGAGCATCGCCGTCAGCGCCGCCAACGCCGACATCGTCACCCTGTGAGTGCCACGCGGACCGGCGGCGCCCGGAACGCTGGGAATGATGGCTGGGGAACGCCGGGAATAATGCCTGGGGAACACTGGGAATAATGGCTGGGGAACGCCGGGAATGGCTGGGGAATGGCGGGAATGGCTGGGGAACACCGGGAATGGCTGGGGAACGCCGGGAATAATGGCTGGGGAATGCCGGGAATGGCTGGGGAACACTGGGAATGGCTGGGGAATGGCGGGAATAATGGCTGGGGAACACTGGGAATGGCTGGGGAATGGCGGGAATGGCTGGGGAATGGCGGGAATAATGGCTGGGGAACACTGGGAATGGCTGGGGAACACCAGGAATGGCTGGGGAACGCTGGGAATGGCTGGGGAATGGCGGGAATAATGGCTGGGGAACACTGGGAATGGCTGGGGAATGGCGGGAATGGCTGGGGAACGGCGGGAATAATGGCTGGGGAATGCCGGGAATAATGCCTGGGGAACGCCAGGAATGGCTGGGGAATGCCGGGAATGGCTGGGGAACGCCGGGAATGGCTGGAGAATGGTGGGAATAATAGCTGGGGAACACCAGGAATACCACCTGGGGAACACCGGGAATAATGGCTGGGGAACGCCGGGAATGGCTGGGGAATGGCGGGAATGGCTGGAGAGTGGCAGGAATGGCTGGGGAACGCTGGGAATGCCGGGAATAATGGCTGGGGAATGGTGGGAATGGCTGGGGAATGGCGGGAATGGCTGGGGAATGCCGGGAATATCGCCTGGGGAATGCCAGGAATGGCTGGGGAGCACTGGGACTGGCTGGGGAACACCAGGAATAGCTGGAGAACACTGGGAATACCACCTGGGGAACACTGGGAATGGCTGGAGAACACCGGGAATACCACCTGGGGAATGCCGGGAATGGCTGGGCAACGCCAGGAATACTGCCTGGGGAACACCGGGAATAGCTGGGGAACACCGGGAATGCCTGGGGAACCCCAGGAATACTGCCTGGGGAACACCGGGAATGCCTGGGGAACCCCAGGAATACTGCCTGGGGAACACCGGGAATGCCTGGGGAACCCCAGGAATACTGCCTGGGGAGCACCGGGAATGGCTGGGGAACACCGGGAATGCCTCGGGAACCCCAGGAATACTGCCTGGGGAACACCGGGAATGGCTGGGGAACACTGGGAATGCCTCGGGAACCCCAGGAATACTGCCTGGGGAACACCGGGAATGGCTGGGGAACACCGGGAATGGCTGGGGAACCCCAGGAATACTGCCTGGGGAACACCGGGAATGGCTGGGGAACACCAGGAAATATCAGGAATGGCTGGGGAATACTGGGAAGTGCTGGGGAGTACTGGGAAATACCGCTTAGGGACCGGGAAATGCTGGGAAATGCCAAGAAACACCGTCTGGGGACTGGGAAACATTGGGAAATGCTGGGAAATGATAGGACATGCCAGGAAACACTGGGAAACGCTGTCTGGGGACTGAGAAACACTGGGAAGTGCCAAGAAATGCTGGGAAATACTGGGAAATACTGTCTGGGGGCTGGGAAACACTGGGAGGAAATACTGGGAAATAATGGGAAATACTGCCTGGGAACCGGGAAACATTGGGAAACACTGGGAATCACTGCCTGGGGACCGGGAAACATCGGGAGACACCGGGAATCACTGCCCAGGGACCGGGAGACATTGGGAGACACCGGGAATCACTGCCTGGGGACCGGGAAACATTGGGAAACACCGGGAATCACTGCCCGGGGACTGGGAAACACCGGGAATCACTGCCTGGGGACCGGGAAACATTGGGAGACACCGGGAATCACTGTCTGGGGACCGGGAAACATTGGGAGACACCGGGAATCACTGCCGGGAGCCATCGGGAAGCGCCGGCGGTGGGGGCGGGGATAACGCCGGGATAACGCCGGGATAACGCGGGGATAACGCCGGGATAACGCCGGCCGTGTCTGTCCCGGCTCAGGCTGCGCCTGGCGCGGATGAACGAGGAGATGCGGGAGGCGGAGGGAGCCCTGGGCCAGCCCGGCCAGTACCCCAGCAACAGCCCCACGGAGCTGCAGTACCGGAAATGCATCCAGGAATTCATCAGCCTCAACATCGACGAGTGTTAGGGACAAGTCCCGGACCCCGGCTCCGTCCCCGCGCCGCCCCTGGATGTGTCCGCGCTTCTCCTGGCCCATCGCTCGGGGTTTGGATGCCCGCGCCCCGCAGGAAGGCCGAGGGGGGGTTTTTTTTGCCCCCTCCCCGTGAGCTTTGAGTTCTCATGTTTGACTACTGGATGGTTGAATTTTTATTTTTATTTTTATTTTTTTTCGGGTTGTTTTTCGGCTTTTTTTTTTTTTTTTTTTTTTTGAGTAGGAGCCACAGGGAGCGTGGGCTGGAGCGTGTGGGAGATGAGCTTAGAGTTTAAAAACAAAACAAACAAAACAAAACAAAAAAAAAAAAAAAAAGAAAAAAGAAAGAAAAAAAAAAAGGGGAAAAAAATTCAAAAGAGAAGAAAAGGAAAAAAAACCCCTTCTGTGACCAGGAGAGAGCCACCAAGACCAGGAGCAGACGAAGCTGGCTCGGAATCCTGGCAGGGATCGAGGCGTGGAGCCCGCTCTGCCCACGGCAGGACCCGGAGCTGCTCTCCCAGGCTGGGTTTGGGGCAGGGTTGCTCCAGAGATCGGGATTGGGATCAGGATTGGGATCGGGAGCTCCGGCTCCTCACCTTTCGCTGCTCTCAGGACCAAACCAGCCTCGCTCCCCTCGGCTGCTGCCCTGCTCAAAGCCATGGCTGCCCTGCTCCCACCCCGCAGGATTCCTGGAAGGATTCCCATCCGCAGGATTCCTGGAAGGATTCCCATCCCGCAGGATTCCTGGAAGGATTCTCATCCCGAAGGATTCCCATCCACAGAAATCCCTGGAAGGATTCCCATCCCGCAGAATCCCTGGAAGGATTCCCATCCCGCAGGATTCCTGGAAGGATTCCCATCCCAAAGGATTCCCATCCCACAGGATTCCTGGAAGGATTCCCATCCACAGAAATCCCTGGAAGGATTCCCATCCGCAGGATTCCTGGAAGGATTCCCATCATGCAGAAATCCCTGGAAGGATTCCCATCCCGCAGAAATCCCTGGAAGGATTCCCATCCCGCAGGATTCCTGGAAGGATTCCCATCCACAGAAATCCCTGGAAGGATTCCCATCCCGCAGAAATCCCTGGAAGGATTCCCATCCACAGAAATCCCTGGAAGGATTCCCATCCCGCAGGATTCCTGGAAGGATTCCCATCCCGCAGAAATCCCTGGAAGGATTCCCACCCCGCCGAAATCCCTGGAAGCAGCAGCTCTGATCCCTGCGGCTGGGAGAAGCTTGTCGCTGGCGATGGGCTCGGGGCAGGGAGGGGAGCCAGCTCCAGCTGCTCCGTGCAATTTCACACGATCCCAGGATCCCAGAATTCCACAATCCCGGGATCCCAGGATCCCAGAATTCCACAATCCCAGGATCCCAGAATTCCACAGTCCCAGGATCCCCAGGGTGGAAGAGACCCTCGGGATCATGGAGTCCAAGCCGGCCCCGACGCCTCACCTGAGCCACGGCCCCGAGCGCCACATCCCATGTCTGGACGCCCCCGGGGACGGCGAATCCCACTGCGCTCTCTTCCCTGCTCCCTTCAGCTTTCCGTGGAAGAGAATTCCACCCACGTGTGTCCCCTCTGTGCCCTCCCCACGCCTCCTGGAGCATCTCAGCGCCTCTGGAGCTCCCCAGCTCCAAGGAGCAGCGGAATTTTTGTGTTTTTCCTCCTCTGTTGCTGCCTCCGGAGCTGTCTCGTCCCGTCTTGGGAGGGTTTAGGGAGCACAGGAACCTCTGGAATCCCGGCTGGAGATTGGAGCTGTTTTCCCAAATGTCCTCAACTGCAACTGGCACCAGTTTGTCAGGATTTGGGGGTGATATCCCTGCCCGCTCCAGGGTCTGTGTCAGGATTTGGGGTGACATCCCTGCCCGCTCCAGGGTCCCTGTCAGGATTTGGGGTGATATCCCTGCCTGCTCCAGGGTCTGTGTGTCCGTGTCAGGATTTGGGGTGACATCCCTGCCCGCTCCAGGGTCCCTGTCAGGATTTGGGGTGATATCCCTGCCTGCTCCAGGGTCTCTCAGGATTTGGGGTGACATCCCTGCCTGCTCCAGGGTCCCTGTCAGGATTTGGGGTGACATCCCTGCCCGCTCCAGGGTCCCTGTCAGGATTTGGGGTGACATCCCTGCCTGCTCCAGGGTCTGTGTCAGGATTTGGGGTGACATCCCTGCCCGCTCCAGGGTCTGTGTCAGGATTTGGGGTGATATCCCTGCCCACTCCAGGGTCTCTCAGGATTTGGGGTGACATCCCTGCCCGCTCCAGGGTCTGTGTCAGGATTTGGGGTGACATCCCTGCCTGCTCCAGGGTCCCTGTCAGGATTTGGGGTGACATCCCTGCCTGCTCCAGGGTCTCTCAGGATTTGGGGTGACATCCCTGCCTGCTCCAGGATCCGCCCACAGGGATCGTCCTGGCATCTCCAGGGGCTTGCAAGGAAACCAGGAATCCCAGGAGGAGTTCCCCACCCTCCAACCCATCGGCAGATCCCCAATCCTCCCATTTCTCACCCCATCCCCTCTGGAATTCTCTCCCTGCCCTCTGCCCTGCTCGGGAATCTCGGCAGCGTTTTATTCCCGGGGCTGGAATCGCAGCTCCTCACCCTCAGGGCCGGGGAATCCTGCCCAGCCTCCTCCGCTCCGCCTCGCCTCGGGGGAATTCCCGCTCCCTCAGCCCAGCTTTTCCTGCTTTTCCTGCCCGTGCCACGCTCATTCCCACCTCTGGGAGCTTTGGGATGTGCGAAATCTGCCCCCAGGGCCTCCTGTGCTTCCTTCAGTCAGCGACAAAATCTCCTCCCACCGATCCTGGGGAAGGAAAATTCCCCAATTTTGGGGCTGTTCAGGGCCTGGGGCTGGAAATCTCGGCGGGGTTTTGGTGGGAACTCTCCGGAGTGGAGGATGAGCAAGGGCAGCTCCGTGCTCTGCTCCGGCGCCCTGGGATGGAGCCGGGAAATCCCAAATCCCAGAGAGTGGGATGGACAAACCCCCGAATTCCCGTGCCAGCCCTGGGACGGAGCAGGGAAATCCCAAATCCCAGAGAATGGGATGGGCAAACCCCCGAATTCCTGTGCCAACCCTGGGATGGAGCAGGGAAATCCCAAATCCCAGAGAGCGGGATGGACAAACCCCGAATTCCCGTGCCACCTTGGGATGGAGCCGGGAAATCCCAAATCCCAGAGGGTGGGATGGACAAACCCCCGAATTCCCGTGCCACCTTGGGATGGAGCCGGGAAATCCCAAATCCCAGAGAGCGGGATGGACAAATCCCTGAATTCCGGTGCCACCTTGGGATGGAGCCGGGAAATCCCAAATCCCAGAGAGTGGGATGGACAAACCCCCGAATTCCGGTGCCACCTTGGGATGGAGCCGGGAAATCCCAAATCCCAGAAGGCGGGATGGACAAACCCCCGAATTCCGGTGCCACCCCGGGAGCGGGGGTTTGGGAATCACCCCTGGCTGGTTCCAGCTGCTCCTTCCCTTCCCTTCCCTTCCCATCCGACATTCCCGGGATTCCATCGCCTCGCCCCGTGTGAGGTTCTCCAGCGCCGCTGCTCCCTCGGGCAGCTCCCGGAGCTCATTTCTGGCTCCTTGGCCTCGGGCTTTGTCTTTTTTTCCTGGCCCAAATCCCCTCCGATTCCCGTGCCCAGCGCGCTGCCCTCCCTCGGGTGTCACCTTCTCCTTGGAGCTCTCGATCCCGCATCGCTGGAAAAAGGCCAAAAAAGCCAGGGTTCAAAAAAGCCAGGGTTTAAAAGGTAAAAAAGCCAGGGTTTAAAAAAGCCAGGGTTTAAAAGGTAAAAAAGCCAGGGTTTAAAAAAGACAGGGTTTAAAAGGTAAAAAGCCAGGGTTTAATAATTTAAAAAGCCAGGGTTTAAAAAAGCCAAGGTTTAAAAGGTAAAAAAGCCAGGGTTTAAAAGTTGCAAAGCCAGGGCTGGGCCGTGTCCTGCAGCCCCGGCACAACTGGGATGGGGCTGGAAGCCGTGGTGCTGCTCCTGATCCCAAATCCACCCCTAAATCCCAGTTTTGGCTGCTCCTGACACAGCTGGGATGGGGCTGGAAGCCGTGATGCTGCTCCCGATCCCAAATCCATCCCTAAATCCCAGTTTTGGCTGCTCCTGACACAGCTGGGATGGGGCTGGAAGCCGTGGTGCTGCTCCCGATCCCAAATCCACCCCTAAATCCAAGTTTTGGCTGCTCCTGGCACAGCTGGGATGGGGCTGGAAGCCGTGGTGCTGCTCCCGATCCCAAATCCACCCCTAAATCCGAGTCTCCCTTCAGCAGGAGCTCCCCAGATCCCTCCGGACGCCCCAGCCCAGCCCCTGGAGCGCCCCACGATCCCAAACCCCGCTGTGACCCCGGCTGAGGAGCTGGGAGATCCCTGCAGGGAATTCCCACCCGGATCCCACCCGGATTTGTGCCCGTCCCTCCACTTCAGGCGTTTCCTGGTGCTGATTCCCCGCTCCAGAACCTTCGCAGCGTCCTTCAAAAAGCTCTGGGGAGCGAAAAATCCCACCGCTGCCGCGGTCCTGCTCTGCTCCTGGATTCCAGCGCGGTCCTTGGCGCGTTTTTAACCTGTGCAGCGACTCCAAACTGGTTTTCCAAGGTTTTCCAAGGTTTTCCAACCGGTTTTCCAACTGGTTTTCCATCCCTCACTGGTTTTCCCAGCTATTTTTTAGGAGTTCAAACCCGAGCACCCTTCCCAGCTTTTCGGCTCGTTCGATTTCACTGTTTTTTCCCCTGGGAATTCGGGCCGGAAATCCCGGCCTGGAAGCTCGAGGCTCCCTGCTGAAAGAAAGAAAGAAAGAAAGAAAGAAAGAAAGAATTGTAAATATCGGTGCAAAAAGCGGCGTCCGGCGGGACAGTGGATTTATTTAACGCGTGTCGGTACTTTAATTTCGATGTACAAAAAGCAACTCGGTGCACTTTTCCTACCTGACAGTATTTTTTGGGGAGGGGAGGGTTTGGGGGTTTGGTTTTAATGTTCTTTTGTTATGGGTTTTTGTGCTTTTGTCTCTCTTTTTTTTTTTTTTTTTTTTAATTAATCCGTGGAATTGTTAAGTATTTAATTTATTCTTATTATTGATGTGCCCAGAGGACTAGTGCAATTTTCATTCAATACAGTTTGGTCTGTATTTAATGTCAGGATTATTATTATTATTATTATTAATTTTTTTTTGGGGGGGGGGGCAGCGTTTTTAGGGAATATTTCTCCAAACCTTTCTTTTTTTTTTCCCTCCTAATTTTCCTTTCTTCCCCCTTTTCTATTTTCACCACACAGCTCCTGAGGCAAAATCTCCTCAAATTTAAGATATAACCCAGCATCCTAAAACAAACATTTCTCCGGGAAAAACACGTGAAGGATGCACTTCTCCCCGTTTTCTTTGATTTTTATTTCCTCCTTGGGGGGATTCTTATTTCTCCTCGGGGTGTGCTCCAAATTTCCGAGGGGAAAGGTGCGCGGAGGATTTAATTCCAGCGAAGGAAATTCACTTCCAGGCTCTGAGGGAGGTGACAAAAATGAACTTTTTGTTGTTTTTCCCGCCTCGAAGGCAGCTGGATTCGTGGTTTGTGGTTGGAATGTTGGATGCTCCAAACTTTTGGGGTTTTCTGGGATTTTTTTTCGTTCTCCCTTTTATTTTTTTCCCCAAGATGTGTGAGTGTTTCCTCTGGATTTGACCACCCTGAACAGGAGGAATTTTGCCTTTGTCCGGAAATCAAAGCGCCCAAAGTCCCCTGGAGCCACCAGGATCCTCCATCCTGGGAATTTTTTGGGATCTGGGGGAATATTTCTCTCCCTTTTATTCGACCCAAGTGCCTGGACTTGGATCCGGTCTGGGTTTGGATCTCTGGGCTCTGTCCCTGATTCCAGCCGGGAATCCGATGGATTTCCAGCTCTCTGAAATCCGGGATCATTTCAGGTTATTCCTGAGCTGCTGCCTCTGAGATGGGAAATTTCTTGGGCTGTTTTAAAGGGAAAGAAAAACCCAAAACGTGGAATTAGAAGATTTTATACCTTTAACAAAAAAAGCTGGGCCGGGCATCAAACGGAATTTTTAATCAGGGAAAAAACCAAAAACCTCTGGGATCATCAACTTAACGAGGCTGCGGCTTCCAGGGGAGAGCTGCAGGGAGGATTTTTGGGACTGGGGGCATCGGGAACGCCTGAGAGCGGCAGGAAAATCCCAGGAGCTCCTGGAGGGACGAGCGGGATTCGGAATTCCTGCCGGGCTCTCCCTGCCCACCCACGGGAGTTCTGGATCTCAGGAGGGGCCGGGAGGTGACACCGAGCCCTGGGGACAGCGCTGCGGCGGAGGGGAGGGGTCCCGAGGGGAGTTTTTGGGATGTTCCGGGATGGGTGAGAGCTGTTCCCACGGGGTCGGGGCTCATTCCCGGCTCCCGGGGATCTGGGGAATGAGGGAGGAGGGGAGCGGGGCCAAGGGGGTCCCGAGGGGGATTTGGGGCTGGGAGCGCCGCTGTCCCCAGGGGGGGCACAGCAACAGCGGGAGGGAGCTGGGGACAGCGGGGATGGCACGGCTCTGTGTGCCCGGGGTGGGGACAGGGATGGGATGGGATGGGGACAGGGATGGGACAGGGATGGGATGGGATGGAGATGGGGACAGGGATGGGACAGGGATGGGATGGGATGGAGATGGGGACAGGGATGGGACAGGGATGGGATGGGATGGGATGGGATGGGACAGGGACGGGGACAGGGATGGGATGGGACAGGGACAGGGATGGGGACAGGGATGGGATGGGATGGAGATGGGGACAGGGATGGGACAGGGATGGTGTTGGAGCCCAGGGCATTCCTTTGGCTGCCCTGGAGGGTCAGAGACCTGGACAGGGGGGTCTGGGACCCTGGCCCAGAGCTCAGAGGGACAGGGTGGGACAGTGATGGGACAGGGATGGGACAGGGATGGGATGGGACAGGGACAGGGGCTGGAGCCACCACAGGGACAGGGAGAGATCCTCTGGCCACTCAGAGGTTTTGTGCCCAGCTCAGAGGGGTTTTTTGCCAGCTCAGAGGGGTTTTTGAGATCTCTGAGGGGTTTTTTTGGTCAGCTCAGAGGTTTCTTGACCAGCTCAGAGGTGTTTTTGGCCAGCTCAGAGATCCTTTTTGGTAATCTCAGAGGGGTTTTTTTGGCCAGCTCAGAGGTTTTTGGAGATCTGAGAGGTTTTTTTTGCCATCTCAGAGGTTCTTTGACCACCTCAGAGGGGTTTTTTTTGATATCTCAGAGGTTTTTTGGCCATTTCAGAGATTTTTGGCCAGCTCAAGACATCCTTTTTGGCCATCTCAGAGGTTCCTTGACCAGCTCAGAGATTCCTTGACCAGCTCTGAGATTTTTTTGAGATCTCAGAGGTTCCTTGGCCATCTCAGAGGGGTTTTTTTGAGATCTCAGATGTTTTTTGGAGATCTCAGAGGTTCCTCGACCAGCTCAGAGATACTTTTTGTCCATCTCAGAGGTTTTTTGGCCGTCTCAGATGTTTTTTGGAGATCTCAGAGGTTCCTTGGCCAGCTCTGAGGTTTTTTGGCCAGCTCAGAGATTTTTGGCCAGCTCAGAGATCCTCTTTGGCCATCTCAGCGGTTTTTTGGGGATCTCAGCGGTCCCTTGGCCGGCTCCGTGGCCGGGCCGAGCTCTGCCCTCGCCGTAAATCACCTCTCTCCCCTCTCTCGCTCCCCTCCTGCTCTCGGGGCCACTTTGGACCAGGTTTTTTAACCCCCTCACTCCCGTGCTCCCGCACCTCCGGCAAACCAGATGTTCTCTGTGCCGCCTTTGTACGACCCCAAAGCTCTGGCTGTGCTCTGCCTCCTCCTCCTCCTCCTCCTCCTCCTCCTCCTCCGCTCTCCTGAAGCTCTGGAAATAAAAGTCTGGATCAGTTCCTCCCCTGCTCCTCCTCAGTTTGGTTTCTTGCTGGCGGGTTCCTCGCCTCGCCGCCTGGATGAACCAAAACCAGCGTTTCTGAGCCCGTTTTAACCGAACGGCGCCTAAAAATCCGCTTTTTTCTTATTTTTATTGTTGTTATTTCTGGGGTTTCTGTGACTCTGCTGATGATGGGATTCCCTTCTGGTGTTGAAAAGCCAATTAAATTCTCCCGGAACTGGGAATTTAACGACGTTAACGTCGTTAACGACGCCGAGGGTGTTTAATTGCCCCCAGACCTGCGGCACAAACCAGCCCAGCTCAGGAAATCCTGCCCTCAGCTTCCCCTGCGGCTCACGTTTGGTTTGGTCCCTGCCCCAAGCAGCTCCGAAAAATGGGATTTGTGCTGAGCCTGGATCGATGCTCTGCCCTGGAGCTCCTTCCTGGGGGATTTCGCTTTTCGGGGGCCTGGAGTTTTGCTGGAAGGGCCCAGCCCAGGTGGGAATTCCCGACTGGAGCCATCCCAGGCTCTCAGGGCTGAGCCTAAAGCAGAAGCTGGGGGGTTGATTGCGCAGCCCAGGATGTCCTGGGAAAACGAGGAGCCTCCTAAACCCAGAATTAGTGCTCAGCATCAAAATTAACCACCCCAAAACCGAGAATTAGTGCCCAGCACCAAAATAAACCCCTCCTAAACTCAGAATTAGTGTCCAGCACCAAAATTAATCCCCCCAAACCTAGAATTAGTGCTCAGCACCAAAATTAACCCCTCCAAAACTTACAATTACTGCTCAGCACAAAAATTAATCCCCCTAAAACTCAGAATTAGTGCTCAGTACCAAAATTAACCCCTCCAAAACTCATAATTACTGCTCAGCACCAAAATTAACCCCCCCAAACCCCAGAATTAGTGCCCACCCTCAGGGCAGAGAGCTCTGAGCTGCCTCAGGTTGATTTTTTCGTGGTTCCACGCGGGATATTCCGATTTATCCCACGAAAATCGCGGATTTCGCCCCTCCCTCCCCTGAGTTCCCATCCCTGTCCCCAGCTCCCACCCCCTGTGCCATATCTGGTCAGAAATCCCCGCCCGACCCCAGGGCCCGCGCAGAGGGTTGGATCCTCTGCCGCCTCAATCGGAATTAAATGTAATGAATTCATTCGCCCCTCCTGGAATCAAATCCCGCCGTTTTTAAAACGCGTTTTGAGGCCGGGATTGAGGGAATGGGGCAAAAGGAAGAGCTGGAGCGGGGGGCTCGGCTCTCCGTGCTGCCAGCACCAAAGCGGGGCGCCAACAATCAGGATTCGGCTTTGCCCGTGGGCGTTCGCGGGAGTTTGGGACGGCTGGGAGCAAAAACCGGGCGGAAAGAAATCCAAACACGGGCCGGAGGCGGAGCAGATCCCAGGAAAAGTCTGTGTGCGGAGCGTTTTATTATTCATAAAAAAATCCCTACAAATCCCCGGATCCCGTGAGTTTCCTGTTCCCCGTGGGAAGTGAAGCTGCTTCTTCCGCTTTGTGCGCAGAGAAATGAAAAGTTCACGTTATCTCTGCTCCTCGGGGGAGTTCTGCCACAAAACCGCGGCCTTCCGGGAATCCCACGCTTTTCGCTTTGTGCGCAGAGAAATGAAAAGTTCACGTTATCTCTGCTCCTCGGGGGAGTTCTGCCACAAAACCGCGGCCTTCCGGGAATCCCACGCTTTTCGCTTTGTGCGCAGAGAAATGAAAAGTTCACGTTATCTCTGCTCCTCGGGGGAGTTCTGCCACAAAACCGCGGCCTTCCAGGAATCCCACGCTTTTCCTGGGACTTAAATAAAATTCCCAATCCCGTTTTTTTGGGTTTTTTTTTTTTCCCCTCTTTGTTTCCTCTCTGGAAGAGCCAGAGCCGGGGGGGAATCTCCTGGGGAAATCCAAAAACATCTCAGCAGCGGTGTCCAGAGCCCGCCAAGGCAGCAGGGGGAAAAAGGGAGGGCAGGAGCTGGGGAATTCCAGCTGGGATCAGGAGGGGTTTGGGAATTCCAGCTGGGATCAGGAGGAGTTTGGGAATTCCAGCTGGGATCAGGAGGGGTTTGGGAATTCCAGCTGGGATCAGAGCCCCTAAGTCAGGAGGTTTTTAGGAATTCCAGCTGGGATCAGGAGTTTGGGAATTCCAGCTGTGACTTCTGCAGCAGGATCAGGAGAATTCCAAGCATATCCATGCTCAGGGGGCTCCCAGGAGAGGATCCCGGACATCCCAATCACATTTCCAGCAGCATTAAGGGAATTCCAAGCACAGCCAGAGCTCTCAGCCGTGGATCCAGGATTGTCCCTGTGACTTTTCCAGCAGGATCAGAATTCCAAGCACAGCCAGAGCTCCCAGCCGTGGATCCAGGACATCCCTGTGACTTTTCCAGCAGGATCAGGAGAATTCCCAGCACAGCCAGAGCTCCCAGCTGTAGATCCAGGACATCCCTGTGACTTTTCCAGAGGCATCAGGACCATCCCAAGCCTCTCCACGCTCACAGCGCGCCCTCAGCTCTCCTCTCCTCTCCCAAATCCTGCTCCTGGCCGCTCCCAAACCCCTCCAGCAGCACCTCCGGGCACCTCTGGAGCTGCCGGGAATCGCGCGGGGCCGGGCCGATCCCCGGGACGCGCCCGGAGCCGCTCCCGCCCCGCAGGCGCTGCACCAGGAACAGGAGGGACAGGGCCAAGGTGTCCACGAGCAGCTCCAGCATCTCCACCACCGACAGCACCGAGGAGCCGAACCACAGGCTCCACTGGCTGCCCATGCTGGACAGCAGCAGGTTCTCCTGGAAAAAAAATCCCGGGAAATTCAGGCCCAGGCTGGGCTGAGGTTGGGGGGTTTTTTTTTGACGTCTCTCTATTCCTCACACTCGTATTTGGATCAGTGACTCATTTCCCCCATTATTTCCGTGGCATTTCCCTAAAAAACCCAATCCCAATCCCAAAACTCCAAGCAGCAGGTTCTCCTGGGAAAAATCCCGGGAAATTCAGGCCAAGGTTGGGGGTTGGGGTTGGGTTTTTTTGACTTCTGTCTATTCCTAACACTCATATTTGGGTCAGTGGATCATTTTCCCAATAATTTCTGTGGCATTTCCATAAATAAAACCCAAAACCAATCCCAAAACTCCAAGCAGCAGGTTCTCCCGGGAAAAAATCCTGGGAAATTCAGGCCCAGGTTGGGGGTTTTTTTTGACTTCTCACTGTTCTCTCCATTCCTCACACTCGTATTTGGATCAGTGGATCATTTTCCCCATTATTTCCGTGGCATTTCCCTAAAAAAACACCCAAACCAAAACCAAAACTCCAAGCAGCAGGTTCTCCTGGGAAAAATCCCGGGAAATTCAGGCCAAGGTTGGGGGTTGGGTTTGGGTTTTTTTGACTTCTCTCTATTCCTCACACTCATATTTGGGTCAGTGGCTCATTTTCCCAACCTTTTCTGTGGCATTTCCCTAAAAAACCCAATCCCAATCCCAAAACTCCAAGCAGCAGGTTCTCCTGGGAAAAATCCCGTGAAATTCAGGCCGAGTTTGGGGGTGTTTTTGACTTTTCCGTGTTCTCTCTATTCCTCACACTCGTATTTGGATCAGTGGCTCATTTTCCCCATCATTTCTGTGGCATTTCCATAAATAAAACCCCGAAGCAATCCCAAAACTCCAATCCCCCTTTGGAAAAGCCCCTCCAAGCCCCGTTTTCTCGGCCCAAACCCCAATGATCTCTTCATTCTCCCTGACTGCCGAGGTTGAGAACAACTCTTCAAAATACATTTTAATTAACGGAACCCAATTAATGCCGAGAGGGGAGGAATTCCAGAGAAAGACCTGGAGAGAAAATTCCATCCCCTTAACTGATACTATTTATTAATTATTTTCGTTTCCCAAAACCTCTAATTTTATGTCCATTCCCTAAATTATGGTTGTTTTCTAAAACCTTTAAAAACTCCCCTGGACTTTTGGAACCATCTTGATAGAACTCGTCCCTGCAAACCCTCAAAGAAAAATAAATCCAATTTTACTGATTTCCAGGAATCAATAATTAATATCATCACATCAACAAATAGATATTTTTATAAGTAATGTAAAAATCGAGCTAAAGAATCCTTTTCTATGAGCAAATAATTAATGTTATCATATAATTTAACATGGACATTTATATATCCCATATTTTAAGGCCTATTAAGTAATAATTAATATTTCCGTAGAAATAAATCCGGATATTTATATATAATATAAAAAAAAATCGAGCTAAGCAATGGATTTTTAGGGCTGAATCCCCCCTCAAACCCTCTGGAATGTGACCCAAAGGCCCCGGCAGGGGCTGGAACGTACGGAGAGCAGCGGAGCCTCGTGCACGGCCTGGTAGTTCAGCTGCTGGTAGAAGATGGAGACCTTGGCAATGTCCCTCCTGCGGGGACACACGGACACCTGGCACCGGGACACTGCCGGGGACAATCCCAGAGGGGACTGGGACATTCCCAGGGGGACTGGGACAATCCCAGAGGGGACTGGGACATTCCCAGAGGGACTGGGGACATTCCCAGAGGGGACAGGGACATTCCCAGAGGGGTCAGGGACAATCCCAGGGGGACGTTCCCAGGGGGACATTCCCAGCTGGCACTGGGACAATCCCAGAGGGGACAGGGACATTCCCATGGGGACTGGGACAATCCCAGAGGGACAGGGACATTCCCAGAGGGGACTGGGGACATTCCCAGAGGGACTGGGACAATCCCAGAGGGGACAGGGACATTCCCAGAGGGGACAGGGACAATCCCAGAGGGACTGGGACATTCCCAGGGGGACTGGGACAATCCCAGAGGGGACTGGGACATTCCCAGTGGGGACTGGAGACATTCCCAGTTGGCCTTGGGACACTCACAGGGGGACGTTCCCAGTGGGACATTCCCAGGGGGACTTTCCCAGCGGGCACATTCCCAATTGGCACTGGGGGAATTCCCAGCTGGCACTGGGGGAATTTATTGGGGGGTTATCAGAGATTTATTGGGGATTTACTGGGAATTTATTGAGACTTATTGAGGATGTATTGCGAATTTATTGGGAGTTTGTTGGGGATTCATTGGGGGTTTATTGGGGATTTACTGGGAATTTATTGGGAGGGAATTTACTGGGAGTTCATTGGGGATTCATTGGGGTTTATTGGGGATTTACTGGGAATTTATTGCCCTCCCTTCCCAAGCCCACCTCCTGCCAGGATCGGGAATTTGCCTGGATTTACCTGCTGCTGGTGGAGTTGTATCCGTTCTGGTGCCGCAGAGCCTGGCGCACCCAGTCCTGCGGTGGGAATGTTCGTTATTGGAATGTTCTTCATTGGAATATTCGTTATTGGAATGCTTGTTATTGGAACGTTTGTTATTGGAATATTCTTTATGGGAATATTTGTTGTTGGAATATTTCTATTGGAATGTCCATTATTGGAAAGTTTCCATTGGAATATTCTTTATCGGAATATTTGTTATTGGAATGTTTGTTATTGGAATATTTCTGCTGGAATGTTCATTATTGGAATGTTTCCATTGGAATAATCTTTATCGGAATATTTGTTGTTGGAATATTTCTATTGGAACTTTTGTTATTGGAATATTTGTTACTGAAATATTTCTATCGGAATGTTCATTATTGGAATGTTTCCATTGGAATATTCTTTATCGGAATATTTGTTATTGGAATATTTCTACTGGAATGTCCGTTATTGGAATGTTTCCATTGGAATATTCTTTATCGGAATATTTGTTATTGGAATATTCGTTACTGGAATGTTCGTTACTGGAATGTTCGTTATTGGCAGGAGTGGGGGCGAAAAAAAAAAAGAGATTTAAGAGAAAAAGAGATTTAAGAGAAAAAAGAGATTTTTTAAAGAAAAATGAGATCCTTTCCACCCCCTTCCCGAACATTCCGGGATTGTATCCCTGTTTTCCAGCCCAGGATCGCTCCCATGCCCCGGGTTTGGGGCGGAATTCCGGGGATTTTGCCGTACCTGGGATTTTGCCGAGGGCCACTTGGCCG